>NC_079205.1:63657051-63661296 GCF_026745355.1 Beta vulgaris subsp. vulgaris | reverse complement strand
ACAATTAGTTGATGAGTGGTTATAAAATCAGTTGCTTTCCTTCATGATTTTATTATCATATCTTTGCACATATAATTAATAACAAACCTACCTAAGCTTGTGTAGGTCATTAGTTCATAATTTCGTCACTTAATAGTATAATGTACTAATGCTATCTAAAGCAGTTATCTTTCGCAATCTTATGATCAATAAAGAACAATAATTCACTTCTATGTACTTAACTTCTATTTTGAGTGATATCAGACATTAATAAATTCCAATTTGCAGACATGTAATGGAGATGTGTAGTGTACATGCTAACCTAATATACTGTCTCTTTCCTGCCATAATTTATGCACCTATATGTTTGCAAAAAAAATGCAACCACTCATCATTATTGATGTGAACTCAACAAATTAGTCACACGTTGGATTTGCTTAAAAAAATATTACTCATTTTGTACTTACAACCTAATTTTATTATGAGAAACATAATTTACAAAACGTAATTCTAAACCTACAAAGTAGGTTTTTGTTAATCGAGGATTCGGATTTAAGCTTTATTTTTCTTACCTTTAGCTGAAATATATTGTATATGATGTAATCAATTACTTATAATTAACAATTTTAATTTGCAATCCTTTCTAGTTAATTCAATTTTTTAAATTTTCTACTATTTTCCACGGTTATGAAAATATTGTATTTTCACATGATGTAACGTGGTAATGGATGAAAGAAGTTTGTTTGACTACCTTTTGTCTATAAAGCTAGAGATATGCAAATTAACATATTGCCAAAAAAACATATAGAACAACAGAGCAAGATCACCAAGAAGCTAAGTCATGGTTACGAACTTACAATACTGTTATGATCTAATGGATAAAACTTAGTTAATTCAGTGGATAGTTTATATACTACTGATAGGATTTAATGTATGGTGAAATTCAATTCATCATCAACAATAATTTTTTAATAGTTTATTAGAAATGGGCAATCTATTCAGTGAGTAGATGTAGTTATGTCTGTGCAGCCGTACAGATATGTGTATTGAGATTATAAAGTGCAGATAATGGTAGCATTAATACTTGTACGAGCTCCAAATCCAAAGCACCCAAGTTCAATAACTAAGATAAACTAAGTAATCCATCCATCAAAATCGCATCCAAAACACACTTACAAAGGTGATAATGTTCCCTTAAAAACTGCTAATGATTCTTCCACCATGCACAAAATCAGTTAAAGAATTCCTACTAGATTATAATGTGGGTTGAGCATAAATTATCAGTTAAATCACAAAAAAAAGTAGTATATAAAAATATTCTCCACTCCATAAAAGAAGCCAACAATATGAGATTTAGGTGGGATGGCATCAAAAGTGGCTTATTGGCCATCATACATTTATATGTGACCTTCATCACTTAAACAAAGTATTTTTCCCTTTCATTTTCAAGAAAAGAGTACCTCATTGTAGTAGGCTAGCTTTTTTACTATAATAAATCAATTTTTGAGATGGAAAAAGGAAAAGGAATGATTTTGACCACCTTTAAAATAAATTATGATAATAACTCTTTAATCTTGATATGATTTCTTCTTATCTAAAATATTGTTGTTCTCGATATCAAAAATATATTGTCGTTCAGATTCAGGTGATAATATAAGCTTCTTAGAGTTGTTTGAACTAAATTTTGATAAATAAAGTTAAATGACTTCTCTTAAGTGGTTGAAAGATTTAAGTCGTTCTTACTTCCAAGAATGAGATCAATATTTGAAATGGTAAGAGTGTAAGACCAACATCTAAATGAATTTAATCTTATGTTGTAATATTCACGATACAATTATAGATATTCCAAATTTAATCCGTAAAATACTAAAATTTTGAAATCAAACCTAGTATGTAATAAAATTTCTGAGAACTTGCTTTCTCGAAAAATAAATTATACAAATTCCAACATCACTTTCCAAGAAACGCTTTTTTACTCCTGTGGTATATAGATTTGTATTTCGTAACTTTAAGATTGTAAAATCAAACATCACTAGAAGGTAAAAGCCTTTTAAAAGTGAAATTCCCCAATATCCCTACTCTCATAGAGTCTTAATTGTTAAGTGAACTGAATCGACGCATATAAAATATTGGTCCAGTAGAATTCTTCTCCATACCAAACAAAAACAAAACACATCCTTTCACTTTCCACCCCATCTCAATCCGATCTTAAAGTTTCACCCACCATCTACCATTGGGATCCACATCATAGATTCCATGCTTTCATGAAAATGGAAAGAGATGGAAACAAACAATAAAGAGAGGAAACATAAATGAATGAGATACCATCTAAAAAAAGTACCAAAAGGGTAATATTGGAAATTTAAAACAAACAAATACCCATTTATGCTCAAACTTTTAATTTAATGTTACATCAATATAAGAACCAAATACTCACCCACCCATCACTTTCATGCCCTACAATAATTCATGTACATACGGAGCAAAAAGAAGCCGCATGAATTTTTTTCCATCCTATCAAAATTAATTTATTTTATATGCCTTCAAAATCAACTAGATTTTGTAAGAGCAAAAAAAAACTCTTTCATCTATTATAGTATCATGATACATGAATAAAAGAAATATAACATAGAGATTAATTTACTAAATGTAAAAAAAAGTACCAAAAGAATTACCTAAATGGGCTATATCTTTGCAAATAACCCAGATAAATTCCTTTTTTTATATAATTTGTTTTTGTAGTAGTAATAATAATAATAATAATAATAATAATAATAAATATCGAAATAATATTGGAAAAAATAATCTTGATGAATGTTGAGTTGTTCACCAGATCCCTCCTACTGTTAAATGCAGCCTTGAGAATTCTGATCATTTATCTGGAAGAATAAAATGAATATTTGAGTATACATCCTTTCCAACTTAACTGCATTACTGTGCAGCAATCTGATCAAGCCATGCCCCCAAAGCAGAATGATCTACTGATTCAACCTGAGAGTCAGAATTTGAGCCATCGGCGTAAAGCATTGAGCTAGGTACTGTATTATTCTGCACCTCTTTGATATCAGAAGATGGTGAATCCTTGACCAATGATTGAACCCAAGAAAGATCAGGCTCCTCGCCGTTATGTCCGGATGTATATGAACGTTTCAAACGATTCAACTCATCACCATTAACTGACCAATCAGCTCTTCTGTTAGAGGGCGATTCCCAATTAGACCATGAAGCAACACTCACAGGGGAACCAACCATTCCACCATTCTCAGGTATGAGATCTCGAGGCAAATGAGAACCAAGATCACGTGCACTTAGACTGCGCATCTGCTGTTGTTTGTCACGCAAGGCAAGTGCAGACAACCGAGGTGAAGACATTATACCAGGAGAAGATGGCCCAAACGAACCTGCACGAGTGTATGATCAACTGGATTAGGGGAGAATGCTTTAGTATTTATGGGTGATAACATGCTTTGCTGCTGCTGCTGAAAATGGCTAAGAACTGCAGATTTCTGTGAAGGAGATGAGATCTCAGCAGCTGAGAAAAGATCATCAAGGTTTGATGGTGCCATAATCTTTGATCTAGGTGAGTTAAACTGTGGCTGTGAAAAGCAAGACATATCATTAAGCATACGCCGTTGCTCTAAATCATGCAACATACTCAACTCCTCAGCGTGGATGTCTCTTGCATTCAAGGATGATCTCAGACGGCTTGTTTGCATATTGTTGGCTTGAGTGTTGAACCCTGGGAGATGCAAGGTAGGAATGTTCTGCTGCTGCCAACCTGCCGAAGAGTGAGGAATCCCATTTCCAGAAGGGGAGAGTGGCGGTGTGAATGGTGATGGAGACATGGCAGACGCTGCAGATGGTGAACCAGGAAAGAGATTCAGGGCAGCAGCCATGTCCATAACAGCAGCAGCAGAAGCCACAGAGCGAGGCGAAGGAACAGCAGAACCTGTTGATGCATATAGAGGTCGGAGTTCCTGAGGGGTGTGAGCAAAGAAGCATACCCGGCGATTACAGCTCGTGCCATCTTTGCAAAGCCTAGTCCTGTATTGTGCTGGATGTAGCCAACACTCAAACACGCCATGAGCATACTCACACATATCACCACGCCTACAAGCACCCTTACGAAACTCGGGACAAGGGACACAACTGTAATGGTATTTCCTAGGGTCCCTTCTCCTAGCATTCTCCCCAGGATGGACAAAGGGACACTCAGTCCAATCATGTGAATAGGCTCGTGAGCAAGGTCGGACCTTAAATGAGTAC
>NC_079205.1:63078450-63354149 GCF_026745355.1 Beta vulgaris subsp. vulgaris | reverse complement strand
TCCAATTGGCTAATGCCTTGCGCTTTCACACACAAGGATGGAAAATAATCACAAGTAACGGTTGATTTTTGATCCATTCATACATGCATGATACATACATCCACCTCATAAGTCATAATCTAGGGTATCTATTAATCAGCATATACGTTACTCTTAAACACTCAAAACAAGTGAAGTGCATATGTGCAAGTGCAACACACAAAGAAGAAAAAAAAGGTAGTGTAATTTGAAAACATGAACCAATCAAAAGACGTGAATGTGATAATGTGGGTGACAATGTTGGTAATGATAATGGTGCACGGAGCAATCGCACGGCGAGTATATGTGGGAGGAAATCAAGGATGGAATAAAGACATCAATTACACTCTTTGGGCCTCTCAAGAGAATTTTTACATTGGAGATTGGCTATGTATTTCTTTTTCTCTCTACTTTTTCTTTGTGTTTCTTCTATTTTCTCTATTGATTTAACTTGGTTTTTTTAAAAAAAGATAAGAAAAAAACCTTGATAAATTGAGGGGAATGAAGGAAATCCCGACTTGTCAAGGGTGAGAATCGATCCCATAATTTCCTGAAACCCGGAAGGAAGCTCTAACCACTAGACTATCCTCACTCTCATTTAACTTGGGTTTCTTACTTCCAAACAAAACAAAACAAAACAAAACAAAAATTGGTTTCAATAGATGTTGATCAATTAAAAAATTAAATACTTTGGTCCGGTAAATTTTAGGTCAAAAAACTCTAGCGAAAAGTTTTGTTCCTTTTTCAATTTTTTTTTATGTTATTTAAATATTCGGTAACTTTTCTTAAACAATTTATTTACGCTTTTTCTGTTCGATTAGCTTTTAAACCATTTTTCGAAAAAGTAAGAAAAACTTTTGAATATGTGAAGTATCTATAATTGATTTATGTATGCAATTAAAGTGATCCAAATGAGAAAGGTTTTAATTTGAATATAGATATTTCATATAGTCAAATGGACATCCAATAATGTGTGATTGATTACAGAGGGTGTAATTATAAATAGGGGGCAATTGTGTTTGTATTTATTTATACATATAAGATAAGAAATTATATTTTTTAAAGGTGGTTTATTTAGTGTTTTAATGACTTAATTAGTAGGCTAGAAGAATAATGAAGGTAAGAAAAGACGTCAAATCTTGCCTTGCGAAATAAAAAAAGGATATTTTTTTAAAAAAGACGTCAAATCTTGCATACTTTTAAAAAAATGTTAAACCTTGCCTTGTAAATAAAAAAAAAATATTTATTTCATACTTCTGAGTATGTATATATAATAACTACTGATTAGAACTTGCTTTTACTAAATACATTTAGCAACATGTTACCTATCTTGTCAAATTAAAAAAAAAAAACATGTCACCTAACTAAATGCTTTTTAAAAATAGTTCCTTCATGATAAGCTCTGAAAAGAAAAATGCTTGTATTGGCGTTACAATGTCTCACTAAACTTTTTGGTATTTACATATGGAATGAAATCCCGTAAAAAATTAAAATTTTCTAGAAAACTAATATAATGTATCCAACCCATCAACCATTAAAATGATTAATCCAGGATTACTTCCTATATTTTTTACAATAATGTGTATTCCTTAGATTTCGCCTTTTGATATTATAGATGTCATACGACTTACAATTGATGAATCAATTTTAGTTACAAAAAATACAAATTGAATGTACTCTCCCTTTGAACAACTTCTTTCTTCTATGTTCAGATTTCAGATTTGACAAGAACTATTTTGATGTACTAGAAGTGAACCAAACAAACTACGAGAACTGCAACCCTAATAATTTCATAGCAAATATAACCAAAGGTGGTAGAGATGTTTACGAGCTCAAAGAAGCTAGATCATATTACTTCATTTGCAGCAAAGGTTATTGTTATGGTGGCATGAAACTCGCTATAAACGTCAAGAACTCGTCTCCTCTTCCTGCTCCTCCTCCTCAAGGAAACAATGCCATTGCTTCATTATATTCAGGGAGCATGATCAATATCATGCCTATTTTTATTCTTGCAATGTCATTTTTGTTCTTTTTTTTGCTTAAAGTTTGCTATTAATTAAATCATCAGCTTGTGCTTAGATAATTACTTTCTAATTATAACAATGGTGATTGGTGGACTGACCTGGAATATATGAGCTCATCATTCTCAGTAATCAGGATTTTTATTTTATTTTGTATCAAGACTTTTGCAGCTTGTTATCAGGATTATATTGGCAATCTGATTCGGTAATTTATTGGTCCAAGCAGGTTCGGCCCTTATGAGTTAGGAGGTAAGAAGGGGATCCCAACTCATAAAGAAACTCCCAGAGATTGAAAAGTGGAGATTTATACCTAGAAGTAAATATCCACACACACACCCTATATATAAGATTGATGAGAATAGAACTCCAGTTTCCAGATCATGAGGGTGGGAGGTAGAAGCTCCAATCATTGGGCTCCCGCATTATTCTCCTTATTGATACACAACATGTTACACGCATAATACCTAGGAAGGGTCATTAATATATAATGCTATACAAATTACAAAGATAAGCAATCAATTAACATTGTCCTTTTATTTATTTATAATTGCATAGAACAGCAAGCATGTGGGAGCAAGAATACTAGTACTCCTACTGTTTCGTCAGCTGTCATATGTCAATTATCATCTTCTGTTGCATCAGCTAATAGTACTAGTAGCAGGGGAACATGGTTAATTAGATCAATCTTATATACTCCCTCCGTCTTGAATTGCTCGCTACACTTTGAAAATTCCACTATTTATTAATGAGATGTGACCATGCATTATTTACTACTTCCTCCGTTTCTAAATAAGTGCAACATTTGCATAGTGTTTACTATTCACAGTTTAAACTTTAATTAGCTTTGGTGATTTAGGGTTTAGGAAAAACATAGTCATGTGGGATCTTGTTAGATTCGTCTGAATGTGAATTTTTTTAATATCAACTTTTTATAATTTTTACTTATTGATAATTGAAGATATTAATGGTTAAAATAATGCATTGGCAAACGTGAAAACAAGAAGTGTTGCACTTATTTAGAAACGGAGGAAGTATTAGATAAAATCAAATGTTATAATATTGTTGGATTCGTCTCAATGTATATTTTCAGAAAATTTGATTTTTATATTTTACTCTAATACATAATTAAAGACATTAATGATCAAAGTAGTGCATCGGCAAACGTAAAAATCAAAGTGTAGCGAGTAATTTGAAACGGAGGAAGTACTTCGTTCCTTCGTTTTTCTATAACTCGCAATGTTTTCTATTATAATTGACAAGTTTTCTATTACTTGCTATGTTAACATTTTTGACAATTTATTTCTCTTTCTTTCTCGTAGCACATGGGACCTGTCGCGAGTATTAAAAAATGGAGGATATTATCCTCCTGATTTTAGGGAATTCATTGGATCATGGAGTTGATGTTGAAAATTGTTACCTTTAGGTATATGCATGTATGTATATCTAAAATTTACTTGGTTAATTAGCTTTGACATGGATACATCATACACCCATTAGGCCATTATACATCTATTGTGGCACAAGCATAACCATCTAGGAAAGCTTGTGCGTCAATTCGTATATGAATTATGAAGGGATTTCAGTAACTTCAAAAAAGGTTGTGCATCTAGAGCTTAGAAAATTTTGAATCGTCAAAACTTATACTCTCTCCGTCCCAAAATATAGTTCCCATTTCCATTTTTGTGTCCCAAAATATAGTTCCCGTTTCTATATTTAGTTCCACATTTTTCCGTAATTTATCTAGAAAAACCGTGTCCCATCTTTTATTTGCTTCTTGAATTTTGTTTTTTCCTTTGTTTATTCAACCAAAATGTTACAATTAATGCTCTTTCACCAATTATTCTCCATTCTCTCTCCTAAAATCATCTTTTTCCATACAACATTTATTTAAATAAATAAAAAATCTTCATTATATCTCTTAGATTCTACTTGAATAAATTACCGTGAAAAAAGGAAAATGAAAACTATATTTTAGGACGGAGGGAGTATAATTTATCGTTTCTCACAGATCAATCTTAATTTAGGCGTTACTTACTTTATTTTTATTATATATACTGATATCGGGAAATTTTGAAGTATAAAGAAAATAAACAGACACTGAGGACCCACTAATGATAGCGCCACTTGCTAGCCTTGGCGAATCCTTGACTTGACAACAAATCTTAAAAACACAATCATTAGAGCAAGAGCAAACTGAACTAACATGTTTTTCCTATTCCCTGATATGAAATAATAGATCCGACGAAGGTGGAGCATTACTTCTCCGCTTAGATCCGACTTGATTATATCTTCTTTAGATCAGTTGAGCAAAATTCTTCTTTATAGTACACAGAAATTTCCACCGTGAGTTCGTGACCATATAGAGTTGAGTAAGCAAACTAGGAGTTAAGCTTGAAAATGAAGGATGTACTAGTACATATGGGACCATTTTTGTGGGACAATAGGCAGCAGTATTAACCATGTGAAGACTGGAGAGGACTGTTTGGAGGACTATATTGTTTGGCCGGCAGCAATGGAGAAGAGGACTTAATTGACCATGTGGGGTTCGTTGTATGTGTAGATGATAAATTCACGTCTATAGTGTGTTTCTTTTTACACTGTCTTCAAGACGGACATTTGATCTTCGATATTTTCAATTCTTTATTAATGAAAAATATAAAAAGTTGATATTATGAAATTAAATACTGAGGGGAATCTAACAAGATCCCATATGAGTATGTTTTCTCGCTCTTATATATTAGTGAAAATATTTGGTCAAGATTTTAAAATTTGAGCCACCTAAAATAAAACAAACACTATATTATGGGACGGAGGGAGTATTATCATCTCCTTGATAATGTTCCCATGCATCTGTCCTAATCTAGAATATGTTGTTGATTTTTTTTTAAAAAAAAAATCCTTAACACTTACAAATTTTAAAAAATTTACTTAATTTTTCACCTAATTATTTGGTGTGACGAATTATTGTTCAATTTGTACATGAGTCCTTTTGTGTGTCTAATTAGCTTGTTTGTTGGTATATTATTTTTGTTGTGCCTCACCAAATATAAAAATCTAGATGAGTCTCTGATTGCAAATAAATTAAGAACTAAAGAAGTATTTATGTATCTTCTTAGGTCTAAATTCCGTGTAAGAAGTTGACATATTTCACATGAGGACCACTTTTAATTTGCTAAAACACCTTTTGTTGGAATCATGCATATGTGTAGTTTTTTTTTCTTTGGCAACCATGAATATAATTTCATATTTCACCTCTTGAAGTTATTTTATTGTTTTCGCCCTTCCATGAAGATAGTTCTCTACAGAATATTATTAATATTGCATACAATGTCACTACCGTAATATTGCACTCCTTAACTAAGAAGTAATACTAGCACGTTAAGCGTTTATCAAACCCCATTATCGAATACTAGTAAGCCCCAAAGGTACCAAATGTTCAAATAGGGGCGGGGTAAATATGAGCAAAAAAATAATGAAGGTCCTGTATAAATTTCTTAATTTAGCCTTTTATTTGTCATTCAAAAAAAATAAAAGTATAAGATTTATATTTATAGTTGGTTAATGGCGACTATCTTCAAAAGTTTAAATTACAAAACTTTGATGGATTTCATGTTCTCATTATTTCTTCCCTTATACTTTTACTACTGATCCAAATGTTAAGGATCGGTGGATTTTCGGCTTAGTGGGATCAACTGGCCCAACTTAAAAACAAAAATTTTGGATTTTTTTCTTTATACAATTTGAGTTTTTTGGATATTTTATGATAAAATTAATTGTTTGAATCCTTTAAAAATTAATAATTTTATTTTGAATCCACTAATACATATTTTTGGATCCGCCACTGCCTTAAGATACATATACTTATAGGGTCGTTTGGTTGAAGTTGGGAAGTATAGTTTCTCTTGAATTTGCATTGCCCATGAAATTTCATTTCCTAAGAAGTACATTTTTTGTTTGGTTGAACATGAGAAATTCTATTTCCCATGGAATTTCCACTTACCGGCCTAGGGGGCCTAGGTAAGTTATTTCCTCCATTTTGTAGGAAATAGAACTTCTTAAAAAGTTCTACTTCCCATTTTTTTGTCAACCAAACAACGACACACATACCTACTTTCTAAGAATTCTAATTTCCCATACATTTAAAGGTTAACCAAACAAGCTCTTTATCTTTTCTCTCATCGTGGAACACATGTTCTTGAGAGTATTATCTATGTGAATAATCTGTACGGATTTACCCTAGTACCTAGAGATACTACTTTATGAGTTAAGGTTACAATTATGGAGATATTTGCCGTGTAACTTCTAGACTCTTCTGTTGCTTACAGAATTCATATCACAATCTATGACCTAATACAAAGCATGTAGACCACTTGTTATTGCTATAAAACATGTGGTATATGTCTTTCCAATCATATTATATAATAGATGCAATAGTAGCTCTAAGAACTATAAAAAAAAGTTAACATTTTATTTCATCTCATAAACAACAATCTACTTACCTTTTAGTTTCCTCAAAAAAAAACTTTTCCCAAGTTAATTAGTACATATACATTTGCCACTTTTTATTCTTCATGGCTTCTCTATTATTTTCTCCTAACGTTCCTAATGTCACGTTAGTAGAACAACCTTCCCTCCAACACTTCTCTCAAACATTTTCAAGTAAATCATTTCGTACATCTAAGTCGAGTCGAGTAACACCAAGCGCGTTAGTGCATAGATCGTCACCTTTGGTGACGACTATGGGGGAAGAGAGAGAAAATGAATTTTTAATTCGAGAGCAGAAGCCGGAACCTCAAGAGGATCCGAGGCTTCTGCGAGAAATATGGAGGGATATTCAAGGACGTAACGATTGGGAAGGGTTGTTAGACCCTATGAACTCTCATCTTAGACGTGAAGTGCTCCGATATGGGGAGTTTGCTCAATCATGTTACGACTCTTTTGATTTTGATCCTCACTCTAGGTATTGTGGGTCTTGCAAGTATCCTCGTGCTGAATTCTTTGAGAAGATGGATATGTCGCACTATGGCTATGATATTTGCCGGTATGTGTCATGTCAAAATTAAGACTCTTTTCTAACATACAAAGGGTTGTATATATACATTATGCACAAAAACAAATAACATTAATTTTTTAAAATTATAGACTTTAAAAATGATAAAATGACGTAGCGTAGTTTAGAAAACGGTGCACCATGCTCTACATGCACTTGGGTGCATGTACTTATCTGCGCATCATACACACCGCCCTTTGTCCTTTTGATAGTTGCTCTTTTCATTCTAAGAAAGTCGAACTGACTCCACAAAATTTGACCATATGGCAATTATGTACTTCCTTCGTTTCAAAATAGTTGCACTGTTTTTGCTATTTCACGTTTGTCAAAGACGCTTTTTTGAACGTGAATATCTCTAATTGCATAAAAGTAAAAATTATAAAGAGTTGATATTTAAAATCCTCGTATTAAGACGAATTTAACAAGATCTCACTTGACTATGTTTATTCTTATATAATGAAGGCTTGCCAAAGTTGGTTCACGAACAGTGACCAAATGCCAAATGGTGCAACTATTTCTAAACGTAGGAAGTATATACTAAGCTATATAACATGGTGATCCGCGATATTATTGGATCTGTCTTAGCGTGTACACTCAGTCTTTGTATGGTTTTATTAATATGTAATCGAAATATTATCAGTTAAAGATGTGTTTGAAAAACTGAAAACAGAAAACAAATGATAGACCTTTCGACGCATAGAAAAGGTTATTATTACTTAATACCAATATGATCATTTTCTAATAGATATCATATATATTAATTCTAAACTCTTTTGACAAATTTTCAAACAGATACCTCTATGCAACCTCAAACATCAACCTAGAGAAATTCTTCCAAAAATCATCAAGCATTAGAAGCATATGGAGCCCTCATGCAAATTGGATGGGCTATGTTGCAGTCACAAGTGATGAAGAAGAGATCAAAAGACTTGGAAGAAGAGACATACTCATAACATGGCGAGGAACAGTCACATACTTAGAATGGATACATGACCTTAAGAACATACTTCGACCAGCACATTTTAGAGATAATCCTCACATCCAAATTGAATCAGGTTTCTATGATCTATACACCACCAAAGAAGAAAATTGCAAGTATTGCTCATTTTCAGCTAGAGAGCAAGTCTTAGCTGAGGTTAAACGACTAGTAGAACGATTCAAAGGCAAAAATTAAGCATAACAGTTACAGGCCACAGCTTAGGGGCGCGCTTGCGCTCTTATGTGCCTATGACATAGCCGAGATGAGCCTTAATATAGGTCGAGATGAAAAGAATCACCTCAAAAAATTACCTATTACAGTATTTTCTTTTGCAAGTCCTAGAGTTGGAAATCTTAAGTTTAAGGAAAGATGTGATGAATTAGGAGTTAAACAATTGAGGATTATTAATGTTCATGATAGAATCCCAACTATGCCTGGACTTATAGCAAATGAGAAGAACAAATTGCAAAAGTATCTTGAAGATAAGGTTCATTTTCCTTGGAGTTATGCACATGTTGGTAATGAACTTGCATTGAATCATACACATTCACCTTTTCTTAAGCCAGCAACAGATTTAAGTTGTGCACATAATCTTGAGGCTCATTTACATCTTATTGATGGTTATCATGGAAAAGGAAGAAAATTTAGTTTGGTTACTAAGAGGGATATTGCATTAGTTAATAAGGACTCTAATTTTTTGAAGAATGAGTATGAGGTACCTCCTAGATGGAGGCAAGACTATAATAAGGGAATGGTGCGCAATAGTGAAGGTCGATGGGTGGTGCCTGATCGTGCTAGGGTTGAGCACCACCCACCGGATACAGCCCACCATTTCGCGCTTGCGATGAAGGTGGCTCATGATCCACATTCAATCGTCGAGGGCTAGGAAATGGTGGTATGTACAACATAGTGTACAATGGGAGAAGCTAGATGAAGAACCTTTCCAAGGGTGTGTGTATATATATATCGTTGTATTTCAGGTTTTGATGATGTCAAATAATTAGATAGTAATAATATGATTTTATTTTAGAAAATTGTAAAAACACTTGAAATAATGTAATGTTTATTGACTATATCTTGTAGAGAAAGATTTTATAATTTAATTTACTTTGCGTTTTATTATAAAGTATGTTTTAATGATCTATTAACTTAAAATCTTTGTTTCAAAGATTCTTAAAGTTATTAGATATTGTTGTTATTGTTTTTTGTAGGTCGTAAAGATAGGGAACAATATATATCACTAGTAAAATGTTCTCTATTTAGCTTTTCCTCTGTGTTTTTTAATCCATATATTTAGCTTTTCCTCTGTGTTTTTTAATCCATATGAGCCACAAAAACAGTACAAAGAAGGGGAGAGGAGATTCGAACATGTTACCTATCGTTCACAGTACCTCAATCTTAACCACTAAGCCAAGACATCCTTGATAGTAATTAGTAAAGTAATGTGGTTCTCACTTCTCACCTTAGGTATTGCACGAAAAATTCATAAGCTAAGAATTAAGATAATGGACTAAAACAAATAGGAATACCTAGCTATGAATGGACAAACCATGATTGTGATATAAAGTTAGTAATAGTACAACGTTGTCAAGTTGCAAACTTGCGATACGTGGTAAATATTACTGGGTTGGGAACCTTGGTATGTAACGTCAACTTCTTTGGAACAATGCACATGTATTTAAGTGAAATGTAGAGATTCTTAAGCTCTCTTAGTCAGTAGGGTAGAATGGTATATATTCTATAAATAGCAATTTATGTGAAATGCTAACGTATATTTCCGTGTATAGTATAATTTTCGCATTAATTTTTTGGGTGTCTTGGATATAATATATTGCACCGAGAAAGTATAGTCCCATACTCGGTATGGGACAACTTTTCCCATATTAGTTACTTGATATGATTAGATGTAGCTCAGATATGATTTAATAGCGAACTAATATAATTTGATGTAGCCCAGATATGATTTAAGATTTCAACTAACAAGCCCCAAAAAAAAAATATGAAAAAAAAAATTATAATTTTATAATATCACTTTTGTTATAAAAATTACATAAATGTCATGGTATTGGCACATACTCGGTATGGGAATATCATTGCTCGCACCGTAATTTATTCATGTGGAACATACGTAATGACATACATGTGATGATGTGATCTCAATACCTCATCAAAAATGACATGGAGTATATATACAAATAATGACATAAATTTAAAGCCATTTTATTATTATATCATGTCACTTGAGTTTTTTTTTAAAAGGTAAGATGAAGTCCCTTGTAAAGAAAGGGGGGAAGTGGGGATCCCTCCTTGCAAGAGGTGAGACTCGACCCCGTGACCTATGGGATCGAAGGTGATGCCAATACCACTAGGTTATCACCTGCTCAGGTTGTTACTCGTTACACCATAATTTATGGTGTAATAATTACATCAATTTTTTTTTTTCTTGAGGATTCTAGTTTCCTAACAGTTTAAAGTTATGTTTTTTTTTTTAGGGGAAAAGTTATGTTTTATTGGTTGCATTGCATTATTTTTTAACTTCAAAGTATTTCAATTTAGTTGCAACATTAAATTTGCTTTCATTATCTCTTTGTTTCTTTTCGGTTTTGAGGTGGGCTTTGAGTATCTCTTATTATAATATGATAAATAAACATAATAATGAAATTATATTATTAAAAGTTTAGAAGTATATGGTTTAAATCCTACTTCAAGCATTTGTTTGAGATTAGCGAAATTAGAAATGTATCAATGTATGATTGTAAGGAGCCCATGGGTATATGCGAAGGCAACCTAATAGGATTATTCAGTATTAAGATATTATAGTAATTAATAATTCGATATGATGACGTCTTCTAATAGACGTGTGCAAATTCTTCAAAAATTCAAAAGTAAAAACAATTAAATAGTCTATTTTGCATGTGTGGGGATACATTGAATTATTGATTCCATATCTTCCTTCTTGAAAAAGTTTCTAAATTCTTTGCCATTGTTATCACAATTCACAAATGTCTCTATTGAATCTAAAACAATTCTCTTGCCAAGAAAAAGATGACAAAAATTCAACTTTCAATTTCATTTCACGATAAATTGGCTTGTAGCTTGTACCAATATGCCAATGTTGGCGACTTGTCAAGTGTCAACTATGGAGAAAAACTGAACAAAAATATATGTATTCTTTTTTTTCCCTTAAAGGTAGGGAGAATTCTCTTGTAACGAAGGGAGAAATTGTGAGTCCCTCTTGTAAGGGGTGAGAATCGAACCCCTGTCATAGAAATGGAAGGAGGGTCTTACAACCACTAGACAACCTTGATTCTCAACAATATCTGTACCGGGTGTAGATAGAATATAAGTACTTAATACGTATTGGTTATTTAGTCGTATTTCTTTTTTCCTTTACGTTAAATTTCTTAATATTTTGATCAACATTTGTAGATGGCACATGAACGAAGGAAAAGGAGAACAAGAGACCGTGAAAATAAGGTTTTGAAATATCAATCTAATATTGCACAGCTTATTGGTTAGAACTTTAAAATAAATTTTCTTTGTGTAAATGATTTTCCTTGAAAAACATCTTTAGTTGAAAGTGTTTTACACCCTACTAAAGGGAACATTAAAAAAAATTCCATCAAGTGGGTTAGAAGGATCACAAGAAAAATAGAATTTCTTGTCTATAACTTATTTATATAGCAAATAACAATGGGCTAATATCTAATTTGTACATAAAACAAAATTCTCACTTTAAAAGATATTACAGTTATTCCGATGAATTCTCTGGTTTTTCTAGACAATCTGTTGCATCACCAGTTCAGCATTATCAAACACTTTACTTCCTCCATTCTAAAAAACGCTTCCCTTTTATGAAAGACTTTTTGACAACAGTGTTTCATTTATTTCAAAACGTAAGAAGTATAATACAATCATTTGACTATTCGACTCCTAGCACCATTTCAAGTCTTTGGGTACTCTAAAAAATGTAAAGGGGTCCTTGTGTAGAAATCTGGACTAGTATGTTCCATAGATTTCTCCTCTACCTCAAATGAGTAAGTTCCAGAACAAAATTGCTGCATCACTAATCTATGCCATATGTTAATATGACTTTGCAACTACAAATTACATCTTCCTATTTATGCTAGTATTACAAACAAATGAGACATACAGAGAAAGTATAAAGCTCCAACACAAGCATTCATACACATGAGTCATCATTAACAGAAAACAGCACGAAAGGGCGCTCGTTCTACATGAAGTTACAGCTACACAAGATCATCCTCAGTGATGCAATTACTCCAGCTCATGTTCCACCATATTTCGGCCAACATGACAGGCAACCGTTAAAGAAGACACGATATCTCTTTGCAGATCTTTGTACCTTATTGCTAATTGCACATCCCAATTCTCATTTTTCCTTACAGAAGGCAAGACATCAAGCTTTAGGTTCACATGTCAATGTTAAAATATGTGCATTAAACAGTCTCACTGAAAACTTACCGGTCATCCAATGCTGAGTCGCCGAGGTTGTCCATCATGTTATCAAAAATCGCTAAAAGGTCCTTCAGAACTTCCTTCTCAATTTCCAAGTTTTCTTTCAGCTGATATAATAAACAAGCCAAAAGTCAGTATCCAATTGTGAGATCCTGACAGCATTGAACAGCACAAAATACAAACCAATAATGATTTCAACTAGTTCAATTTACTGATCTGCACGATTCGCAATATACCATACTACAATTACTTGCTATGATTCAGTTCTAGACAAATCTTTAGGAGATGTATGCAATGATGGTACGGACCACATGTCAAAAAAAATGTAACAAGTAATTTGGAACTTACGGTATTATAACCAGTATTTGGCACATTCATATATGTATACTACTACTATGTAGCATGTAAAAAAGGCGGAGGGACTGAGAGAGTATATCGCATGAGTTGCACTCAAATTCTAACAATACACTTCTACCATAAAATTTGTCTGAAGTTTCCATATCACGTGTGCTATTGATAATCAAAACCATACAGGAGCGAGATGTACCAGTGTCATTGTCCGCAAGCCTGGACTCCGAGCACTCCGTAAATGCTCCAATAGTAGTGATGGCAATCCATAGTAGAAGATTTCTTGGTTGGGTGAAAGCCATGTACCCCGAACCATGTGTGTAATGTCAGATGCAGAACGAACATCCTCAGAAGAGCTTTCTGGGGCTGCTTCAATATCTACAGCACAACCACAACCAATGAATGATTTCCGTAAAGAAGTGAGATCATCCCAAAAAGGGAAAGAACAATATGTTAAAAAAAATTCAAGAAACAACTCTGACTACCCCAATTGTAGCAAAAGGAAGAAAGTAAATGAAACCCACCTAAAGGGATGACATCAAAAGGGTTTGGTGGTTGTGGTATGAAACCATAGAAGGTGAGCAGATGAGAACTAGACAAATTTCCATAGCTCAGGTAGCATTGCTCCCCCTTCTTGCAAGGTCTTGACAAAGGGAATTTGAGAGTGTTTGTCGTAGCATCCACTCTGCCATAATGCAAAATATGTGGGCAAACCTGTAGAATGTAGAAATGTAGAGAGACAACACCATATCAAAAATAGTATTCAACAAATATTTAAAAGGAGATACTGGGTGAGCTTGTTTCTCAGAGTCATGATGGAAGAGACAAAGAGGCATTAGATTAACAATTTTTGGCTATAAAGAGGGTAATATAATTATTAAATCTTCTATCCATATAGAAGAAAGAGAACTTCTTTCATTCATATTTTGACACATTTTAAATATTTGTAAGAAAAATGGTAGAATATTGAATGTGTTGATATGAATATTGCAATCAGGTTCTAAACACATTTTCACTCTAGCAGCTTAGGTAAGTGGGAAGTTGACCATAAATAAAAAGAACCAATATGGATGAGCTTGCGCTTTTTCTACAATATGAGGATGTAAGATTAAGCGTTAATGAGTTTCAGCAGTAGGATTTGGCTACCGAATTTTCTATCAACAACAAAAAAACCAGTGAAAGAAGACAAGAAAACGTACCGAATGGTTTAGAAAGCCTGCAATAGGGACCAAACATGTCCTCAGCTTTCCATCGGGAAACATTATCTTCATCGAATTTGAGTACCATAACTCACATGCCCATTGATACTGCTCCCATGTGTAGAACTCAGATGCGAATATATCAGGAGAACTGATGGAGAGTGCAGGAAACAACTCATCATATCCAGACCGCAAGTGCTGCAACATGCATATATCAGCTATATAAGTAACCAGTAAAAGTATGTTATTTTAATAAAAACCCTTTCAGTGTCAAAGATAATATCCTCATAAATTAATTTATCTCATTTTAATAGATGATATTACCAAATTAACTTTCCCTATTCCAACTATACTAGTACACAATTGGTTCAATCATGCATTATATTCATACTCATTATGTACTCACAATATCTATGAAAGTTTCCTACGACATTATCTTTGGAACAAAGGGATTACATTAATTAAGGTAGGTTTATTTTCTGAAAAAGACAGGTCAAGAAAATCCTTTGCTTTCATTGATGCAGGTCATTTTTCAATAGAACTCTAGGACCATTCAACTGTACGACCAGTTACTTTTGTGTCCCAAGTATGATGAAGCATAAATGCTGCTATCATCTTTCTAGGGGTGTTAGTGGGTTGGTTCAGCGTCGTTTGGGACATTACCCAAACCAAGCCGCAAATAACGCTTTGGCATTTTTCCATACGAAACCACAGCGCACTTTGCCCCAAACAGCACTAAACCACACCATGTAAAACGGTTTGGTGTAGTGTGGTTTGTAGTTTAACCACAGCGCACCCGCCACGTCCATTGCTTTCAGAAATATGCACACCAAACCAACAACTTTATAATGTGCCACTAATAATCTTCAGCACATTAGATGGTTTATGGTACGGTTTTGGTTTTTTAGAAATCCAAACCAAACCCAAACCGCAAAGTGCAGTTTGGTCAAAATCCCAAACTAACCCATATTTTTGAAATTGCAAACAGCCCAAACCGCGATAGATTGATTTTGTTTGCGGTTTGGAGCAGCCCAGACCATACTCTAAACAGCCCTAGCTATATATCATAACTATGATACGAGCTTGGATTTTACTCCATATACATCCCATTATGAAGAATTTCTTTAACCATAATCAGCAAATATATGATTGCTAATATATGATAAACAGAATAAACATTTCTATTACCTCCTTAGCTTGGGATACTTCTTCAAGAGCCAAGGTCCCATCCAAAGCTATCATTGCATCCAGACCAAAACTCAATCCTATTTCAAACAAATCACAGAATTTTAGCGAGAACATGTTCAACATTGTCAGAGGCTTGTTTATGAGGTTCTGGTGATAAAGTAGCCAGAACACAGAAAGCAAGCTGTTAAAAGGTGATTTCCCCAAATAATAATCACAGTACAGGTATATAGAGTTGCTAGATGATCAATACGAGTTATATCAAAAAGACACTAGTGAGCAGGACAAACCCGTGTTAAATTTTTCAGGCAGTGTATCAAAGTAGGATTTGTACTTTGAATCCACATTGTGTCTCTCCCTCATGCTCCACAACAACAACATAGTTTCAGCTGAAATGCCATCTATCTTCTTCAAAGCATCAACCTGAATTAATAAAGAGTACAGAGAAATTCAATACTTCCCCTCGTCTACACAACAATAACCCATTATGTATCCTGCTATATGGAAGAAAGATGTGTACAGTCCCTGCACCTAACAGAACTCATAAGATGCTGATGCACTCAGGTCAGATTGATAAATCTAATTTATGCATATAATAACCTTTCCCCAGATGAATCATACCATGTCTGAGTCATATACAAGGTCTTCTGAGATAATAACAGAAATCGGAATCTCCAGTGCAACGTCTCCAACCCCAAGATCTTCTGCTGCCAGAGCTCCTCTCCCAGCTCCTTCAACATCTAGATTGTGCACATTATGTAAACATCAATACTAGAAAAGCATCTTAAGCAAATTTTCGCAAGGATAGCCACAGTGGTGATTTAAACAAGTTAAAAGAAGCAGATTTTATAACGACTTCTGACATACAAGCTATCTGCAGCTTAGATTTTAGACCACAGCTTTCAGCCCACTCCATAAGATGCTTCTCACTGTCACATGCTTCCTTTACAATCCTTGTTTTCAATTTATTTTTTTCACCAAAATTGTAAAGTCTTCTAATAATTGCATCTCGTAATACTTTCAGTGAAGCATTATTTCCTTACTTTTTTCACTGTAGA
Organism: Beta vulgaris subsp. vulgaris; assembly: GCF_026745355.1. Taxonomy (NCBI): domain Eukaryota; kingdom Viridiplantae; phylum Streptophyta; class Magnoliopsida; order Caryophyllales; family Amaranthaceae; genus Beta; species Beta vulgaris. The sequence continues at coordinate 63,337,812 of NC_079205.1, read as the reverse complement.
GATCAACAAGAGAGAGGATAAAATTGAGAGCCTCTAACTCATTCCGAGAACTGTACAATTCTTCTGCGGGATCCACATGCATTAGACCAAAATAAAGCTCAATCTGCAACAGGAAGAGGCAACTTATCATAATTGTTGGCACGATAGTTTCAGATTTTAAGTTCTCTGATAAGTTAATCACCTTGTATCGTAGCCAAAATACTATAGAGGGACAAACGGACAATATGTATATAATGCAGACTAGATGTAACATGAAGGGAACCATTTCCCAAGCTAATCTAAACTACAAATCAGCCTACTGCATAAAGTAGATGTAAAATGTACCATATCTTCAAAACCACTTACATCGTTCAACTTAATTATTCGAGCTCTCTGGAGTAAGGCATTCAGCTCAACATTTGCAAATTCAGAAACTAAAGTTTTATGGAAGTATACACGGTCATTTGAACCAAAGCCCTTATCTGCGAGCAATTTCTGTAATAAAAGAGAAAAAAAATTCTTAGCAGTTAGCACAATCCAGCAAAACATGTTTATTTATGACTAAACAGCAGAACAGTTCTCTAGATATCTTGTAAGCCTAAAACAGAAAACTACGCTAATGCAAACATTAGTCGAATACATAGAACCAAGTGCTTTGAATTCATTGCTTCTGGAAAAACACAAATCTCACTCATTTGAAGACCCTGAAACGCTCTATAAGAGCTAAACATAATTACTTGAATAGATGGATACATAAACAACCATATCACTGGTTTGAATAGTTTAGCATTCATCGGAACAAACCATTCCGTCAAATATTGGATTTCCATCCAAGCTAAATCGCCGACAATTAATTGAACTGTTATGGATCAAACTGTTCAACACTTCAAAAGACATCACAGTTCATACATGTTACCAGTCTTACCAAACAATTACACAGCTGGATGATTAAATTACCTACAAGTAATCCACTAATCCATAAACCCTAATGAAAAAAAGTAAAGCTATAATAGTACTCACTATCTTCTTTTCATACAAAGGATCATCTTCAGCCAATTTCAGGACCAAGAAACAATCATCATCCGTTACACCACCTACATTACTCGATGTAGAAGGCTGAAAGTAAGCAAATATCACAGTTAGAAAACACCCAACAAAAATACAAGAATAAAGATTCATATCACGCAAATCCCAGAAATATTACAAACTTCAAATACCCAAAAACCCAAAAATATATATATATATATATACTTCCTCCGTTCCAAATTACTTGTGACACTTCTAAAATCACGGACTTCTAAAATTACGGACTCCTCAGCAATTCTTGGAAATGAATAAGAACCCACATTCAACAAGCAAATCCCAGAAATATTTCAAACTGTAACTCATACAACCCATCATCTGTTTGATGAAAGTACCTACATTCCTAAAGCAACAACTACAATGAGAACTCTACTGAAATGAGAAAAAGTGTAAGTAATTATAATAATTTTGCTTACCATATTCTTCATTAACTTCCCAAATGATGAACACTTTAGTAATTAAAAGTGTTATTAAGCAGAGTACATGAAATTTTCTCAATCTTTATAAACTCTCTCTCATGAATATCATATGGGTGATTAATTTATAAGCCGATTACAAGTTAATTAATCAAACAATTGTTAATAATAAGGAAATATTCAACATTTAGGGAGAAAAGAAAATGCAGTATACTGGAAAAAAGAAAGTGCAAGAAATGAGTATGAAGTTTTACCTGGTTATCTTTGGTAGAATTCTCCATTGTTATTTGTTGCTATTCTTTTCTTGTAAGCTTCAAGTTTAGCTGCTCTCAACTTAAGGCAAATTCAGAAATTATGTAACTACTTTCTTTTGTGTGTAGAATCGTAACAACTTTTTTGTGCGTCTAACTGTATTTATAAGTAGTGGAGTGGAAGAATCACACGATGAAAAAAGAACAAAGAGAGGTAAATTAAAGTCAAGTGCTAACTAAGCACATGTGAGTCAACGTCGGAAAATAGAGTTAACCCATTAGAATTTGACCATTATCATTTTCTTGGCACAAAAAAAAATTAAGTAATTTTGTGTCTCATTTTTTATTAGGTAGTTTCTTGCAAAAAAAATATTTTATGAGATAATTTCGCCAAATTATCCTTCTTAAAAATATATTTCATCTCTGTACTAAAAAAAATCTCATTTAAAAAGTGTGATAATTAAATATTACGATATCGTATAAAGTTTTATTATTAGAGATGACAAAATTGACAAAAGCCAACAACTCAACTCAAAAATTTAACAATTGAAAGTAGCCTCGATTAATAAATTGTCGTATATCAAGGTTGAGAGTAGTCAATTTAATTAATAAATAAGTCGATTTAAATTGAGAGGGAATCAACCGGTTAATTTGTAAACCCGAAATATAATCAACATAACCTGTTTAGCTAATTCTTTGACTTTCAATTTTCTATGTACATAGTTGATAAGGCCCGGTAATTCTCTACATGTAATTTATATTATACATTTCTCTTGTATGTTGATGACATAGTTTTCGTTGGTAGGAGTTCTAATTTTGTCTGAAAATTCATTTCCGTTCTTTCTTTTTAGTTTGCTATGAAGAATTTAGGGGATCTTCATTACTTCTTAGGTCTTCAGGTTGTGCATACTCCATCTAGTTTATTTCTGTCTCAAAATAAGTATGCTTCTGATTTGCTTCGAAAATTTCATCTCCATACTGATAAGCCAGTTCCAACTCATGTTGTCTCTAAAGTTACTTTGTCTCTTCTTGATGTTGATCCCACTGATTATCGTAGCATGGTTGGTGCTTTGCAATATTTAACTATGACTCTTTCAGATATTGTTTGTGTTGTAATATGGCGTCTCAGTTTATGCATGCTCCTCGTACTACTCACCTTCATGATGTGAAAAGAATTTTCAAATATCTGCAAGGCATTTTGACTTTTAGTATGTTCTTACCTATATAGCAGCAGTTTTTCTACTATTGCTATTAAGTATTACCTACTCTGATGCAGATTGGGCGGTTTCTACTAATACTCGTCGTTCTACTACTGGTTATGTTGTTCTCCTTGGGAATAATTTGATTTCCTGGCACTCAACAAAGCAACACGTTGTTTCCAATCCTCCACTAAAGCTGGATATAGGGTTGTTGGGTATACTGCTGCATAAACTACTCCCTCCGTTTCCTAAAGATCTTCCTTCTTTCCGTTTAAGTGCGTTTCCAAAAGATCTTATTTCTTTTACTTTTCCTTATTTGGATTTTTTTCTCCTTTTTACCCTCTCATGTCCCTATCATATGGTCCACCATTACATTATTAATTCAATTTTACTCCCTTTCTCTCCTACTTTAACCCCTTTTTATTTGTTTATTTATCTTAACGCATTTCTCTCTCCTACTTTACCCATCCCACACCCACACAAGTGGATTATCCTTGGTATCTGTAGGAACAGTAACAAGGAAGATCTTTAGGAAACAGAGGGAGTATTTGGCTACGACAACTTCTTCCTGGCCTTGGTTATTTTCTTCGACGACCTGCGGCATTGTATTGTGATAATGTTTCTACTACTTATCTCACTGCTAATCCAGATCATCATGATCAAAGCAAACACACTGATGTTGATTATCATTTTGTTTAATTTGTGAAATGGTTGGCAAAGGAGGTCTTATGTTTCTTCATGTTCCTACTTAGTCGCAAGTTGCTGAATTTTTTACTAAATGACTATCTATTCTCCCTGCATAATTAGATCTCTCCTCCAGTTGTCTATCGAAAATCCACCTGTGGAATCGGTAAAATATACTATTAGCTAGAGACTTATATACTTGACCCCAAATGTGAATCAGGATAAAAAAATAATTGAGAATTAAGGGAGTTATCTTATAACATGCTACATAAAAGTATGTAGATTAGGAAACCCAACATACGAGGATTTCCTAATGCATCATTTACAAGTTTAAAATATAAAGCGGATTTTTAGAAGGATTTATACAAAAACGTTGTCAATTCAATTGGCTACTCTGTTTATCTTTCGAGCTATGTTCTGCATCCCACGTTGTGGCCCATGTTATCAACAAAACAAACCAGTGAATGTCCCGGGCGATGCTCCGATTTGTTACTTTTTGTAATTTTTTGTCACGTAAAATTGATGTAATGACATAAAATAAACCCTTAAAGTTTGGGGATGAAGCAATAGCTTAACTAACTTTCTGAGTAAGAGTTTATATCTATAATAGGCTTGTTATTATCATAAAAAAAATTAGGTATCTAACGACTTGTCCAAATCTTTTAACGATATATAATTATAAAACATTATGATATTTCATCTTGAAATACTAAACAACGATGTTATATTGGACTAATGGTTAAACTTTTACTTTTCATTTCAAAGGTTAAGTGTTTGATACCTTGTAACTACACACCATTATTCTTTTTAATTGAAGGTTTGACTTAAAAATAAAACATTAGCATTAAAGCTTTAGAGGAGAGTGGCACGTGATATCATAACTTTCATAGAAACGTCTTTTAATATACCAGTATAGATGTTATTTATTTTGATTCATATGACATTCTTGGGTCTATATTAAGTGAATGTGGAATAAAGTACATAAAAGTTATATATTAATATTTTTGTTTACACGGTTTCAAAAATAAACATTTGACATTCGATATCTTCAATTTCGTATTAATAAAAAAAATATAAAAAGTTGATATTATGAAACTACTAATTGAGACAAATCTAATACAATTCCACATGAATATTTTTTTTTATATATATAAATAAAAATATTTGATCAAAAAATTTAAAGTTTGACCAATATAGGGCATTGTTAAACATCGCCCATTATTTCATTAAAATCGCCCAAATTTATATATGAATGGACGATTATGTCCTTATGTGTTTTAACCAATATTATTTTTTACTATATCTTCCAAATTTTTACTGTAATGCAAAATTTAACTTTCACTTCTCTCCAAACTCTAAAATAACCGGCGGCACTCACCAACATTCATTGAAATTAACTCTAAAATTTACGGCACTCACCCGCAGTCATTGAAATTAACGATCTCCAGCGAACGCCATTAATTAATATAGAAATAATGTCGTCTTCGGATCAGGTATTTTTTTTTTCGCTTCGAAAACAACGAACGTGTAGCCAGAACGATCGCCCTATGGATCAAACGTCTGGCCAGGACGTTAGATCCATAGGGCTAACGTTCAGGCCAAACGTTCGACCCATGGACATAACGTCCTGGCCAGACGTTGGGCCCATGGGTCGAACGTCCTGGCCACACGTTAGACCCATGGGTCCAACGTCCTGGCCGGACGTTGGTTCTGGGAACGCCAACCCTATTTTTTTTTAGGAAAAAGCTGGAGGAACATTTAACCTAATGAGTTATTAAATGTTCAATATTCTATTTTTTATATTTGTTTGGAATATTCTTAATTTTTTATTTGGCTTGAATATTTTATTTTTTTTTAATTAACAATAATTTATTTGTTTTTTTTTCCAGGAGCTTGTTAATAATGGGATTAATTATAATCGTTATTTTGACAATTCTCCTCAATTTAATAATCGTGATGATGCTGTCGAATGGTGTAGAAAGATTGCTCTTGAATTCGGTTTTTTTTTGGTGATAACCAGTCACAAAAAGAATTGTCAATATCTAGATTGTGAACGTGGTAAGAAAAAAGAACTTCGTGATTTCAGTTCAGCAATCAGGAGAAAAACGAAAAGAAAAGCATGTGGTTGTCCATTTCGGTTGTTTCTTGTCCCAATGGAAAACTATTCGTATTGGGTTGTCAAGACTAAGGCAGAACATGGGTTTCATAATCACCCAATGATGTTATACCCAGAGGGTCATCGACAGATTAGCGGTCTCAGTCCCGGTGCGAAGAAGTTTGTTGGAGAACTAATGCAGCCCATGTGAAACCACGACACATCATAAAAGCCATTACAAGTGCATTTCCGTCAGTGAAACCTAACATGGGGCACATTTATAATTGTAAAGATTTGTTAAGAAGAGAGAGATCAGAAGGCAGAAATGCAGCTCAGGAGTTTCTTCATCAGGCTGTTCAAAGCAATTATCTGTTTTGGCTTGATTCAGACGAGATGGGTAGGGTGACACATACATTCATTGCACACCGGACGTCCGTGAACTTAGTCCGTACATATCCGCATGTGCTTCACATTGATGCAACGTACAAGACAAACAAGTACTTGTATCCTTTGGTAGAGATTGTTGGTGTCACACCAACCAACAAGAATTTTCTTGTTGCATGGGCTTTGCTGCAACATGAGGATGCTGAGAGTTACCGCTGGATGTTGTCGGCACTGAAAAACCTCATTGGTTGTGTGGCGCCAAATGCCATTGTGAGTGATCGAGATCTGGCTTTATGCAAATATATCTCGGACGTTTTTCCCACATCTGCGCATCTACTTTGCACAATTGCACGTGGCATATTAACAATGATGTGGAGGCATGGGTAGCGAGGAAGTGTGGTGGGATAAAGCAGATCGGGATTATGTTCGGCCGAGGGGCTTGGGCTAGGGTAATAATAGTAGTAATAATAATAATAATAATAGTAATAATAATAATAATAGTAATAATAATAATAATAATAATAATAATAGTAATAATAATAATAATAATAATAATAATAAAGTAATAATAATAATAATAATAATATTAATAATAATAGTAATAATAATAGTAATAATATAATAATAATAGTAATAGTAATAATGATAATAGTAGTAATAATAATAATAATAGTAATAATAATAATAATAATAGTAATATAATAATAATAATAATAATAATAATAATAGTAGTAGTAATAATAATAACAGTAATAATAATATAATAATAATAATAATAATAATTTCAATAATAATAATAATAATAATAATATTAGTATTTTTACCTGTCGGGAACGAGGACCATGATGACTCACAGTAGACAGGAGAAGATTGCACAACATACTTTCCCTTGCTAGGCCTAGATGCAGACTCTGGAGCAATAACAGGAACAGGTACAATCTGCATACGACCTAACTGCCGCAAACATCGATCAGGCATATAGGGCTCGACGACTCCCCGATATCGAATGGTACCCCTGTATAATGTTCTCGAGATGGTGGTCGGATCAAAATCATGACCATAAGGCAACCAATCCACCTGCAATTTTTACAAATATCAGCAACCTTACTTAATGACTTCAAGTATAAAAAAAACTCATAATAATAGTACATAAAAATTAACTTACATCCTCTGCTGTGAGAGTGTCCAGCTGTCTCCTGATGGAACAAAACGGTCATGAGACCTCTTCGCGTACACAGTCCAACTCTGCGCTCGTGGACCTCCCCCACCACTAATATGCTGTGCGCTGGCCTGAAGCATGGAAAGTACTCATAAATCCATGCTTGGAGTAAAGTCAAACATCCAGTGATCCCAACTGTGGAGGTCCGACTAGCCTCACCCAACTGACGATACAAGTACGCAAGTGTAGCCGACCCCCAGGAGAAGCTGTGAATGCTATCTGGAGAACTGGCCTCAACAAGGTCAAATGGTCTCAACCTCGATCCACTCTTATCTGTGAACAAACAACACCCTAAAATCAACCATATAATACCCGTCAGCTGTCTCTCCAATGGAGCAGGTGGCTCTTCTGACAGAATCTCAGCAACCCCCTGTGCACTAATAGCACCATTATCCCAAAATGGACTCCCAAGGTCTGCAACTGTCCTACCGATCAAGTCAGCAACCAAACCCCTAAGAGCACCAGATGAAGTGGTGTCATGAACCAGACACCCCTCAACTGGAAGATGCAATATATGCACTACATCATGCATCATGATCGTCATCTCCCCAAACGGTAGGTGAAAAGAACTCGTATCGGGTTGCCACCGCTCGACAAATGCTGAAATCAAGGGTGCATCAATGTGTGTGAACATAGTAAAAGGGATATGGTACAGAGACGTCCTACGAAGACGAGCCTGTATCGGTGGAGGCAATGTCCTAACCCATGTCCTCAAACGTGCACAAATCCTCTCTCGGGTCTGACACTTCAGGGGAATTCTATCTCCTCCTCCCCAAATCTCCATAGCTACGTGTCCACCAAAACTAGGGATAACTGACCCAACCGTAGGTCCTCCTGCAACTGGACCTGTGACCTTCCAGCTAAGGTCATCAACATCTTTCCCCTTTCCCTTTCGACTCTCAACAGTCGATGAACTCCCCTCTCCCGAATAAATCGCCCACCCCTACCCTTACGAACATTCCAACGATCATCAACTGTAGGATCTACATCTCTCTCAAACTCATGCAAAACTGACTCATGAACATCATCACCGTAAAGAACATCCCCCCCTCATCTACATCATGATGCTCCATTGCATCGTACGCCGCACCACCCTCATCGTGTAACAAGCTGACGTCGCGGCTCAGTCGGGTTCATCCGCGTCCTTCTAACGGAAGCGGAAACACCACGTGAATGCGGATGACGCGGTCCTGAATCCTCGTACTGCGCAACTCGAAATCCGGGAATCGTCTTACCAGCAAATTGTTGAAACCCAGATGGCTATTCACCAACAATTACTTTAATAAAATATTCAATAATAATAATAACAATTATAAAAATAACAACAACAAAATTATTAACCATATAATAATAAAAAAAAATAAATATAATATATAAATAAATATAAATTAATAGTAATAATAATAACAATATAATAATAATAACAATAATATAATAAATAATAATAATAACAAATTAATAATAATAATAACAAATTAATAATAATAATAACATAACCTAAGAAATCACGCCATCCGTTAAATAAAAAAAAAAAAAAACCATGGAATCGTCTGTCCAGGACGATCCTTCCATGGGCGATCGTTTGCCCAGGACGATCCTCCCATGGAAGGATCGTCTGTCCTGGACGATACTTCCATGGAGGATCGTCCTGGGCAAACGATCGCCCATGGAAGGATCTCCTGGACAGACGATCCTCGTCCTGGACAGACGATCCTTCCATGGGAAATCGTCCTGGGCAAACGTTGGCGTGAAATTTGTGTAAAAAAAAATTACCTGAGATGACGCTGCCGGTTCCTCGGCGTCCATTTCCTCTGCTGCCGCAAGCTCCGCCGCCAAAGCCGCCGCTTCCGCCTCCTCTCATGTCGTCTTGCCTCTGCCGCTCTTGCAAGTGCAATTTCTGTTGCAGGACGAAGGATAATTTTTTTCTTCTTGTTTGGATTTTCCTCAGACATTTTTTTACAAGCTGAGTAAATGGTGGAAGAGTGAAGGAAGAAGAAGGAAGAAGATGAAGCGTGAAGGAAGAAGATGAAAAAGAAAGTAATACGTGGGAGGGGAGAGGGTAAAAAAATCAAAAAATAAATAAGGGTAATATAGTCTATTTGTGTGTAAATTTGGGCGATTTTAGTAAATAATGGGCGACGTATAGAAGTTCAGTATACAACGGAGGAAATCAGGAAATATAATCAGACAGATAGCAGAAAGAAAATTGGTGCCATGTCGGGTCACATACTGTCATAGTCCACGGGTGGACCAAATCTAGTGGGGCCCGCCAACATTGCGCGTGAATTACACGCAATAAACTAATGTTTCTTTCAACGGAATCTCCGAAAACTTTATTCTATACTTTTTTAGGATTTCACGCGCTATCATTCAAGTTGTATGTTCACTCCTTGTTTCTTATTTTTTAGGTCTTTCTAGTTTCCACCTCTTCTTCATCAACTTCAAAGTTCAAACTTGCCTTAGGTAATTCTTAGCTACTACAGTAATGGAATATATTAACAAGTAAGAATACTATGAAGTGGTTTGTTTGGTAAAATTCTTAAGAATATAGTGTTTAAGGATTAGAAATATTTATATCTCTCTTATTATAAATTTTCGGTGGTTTCCTGTACAAAGAAAATAGTAAAAAATTCATACTTTTCACTAGGGTATGTTTTACGAAAACTTATAGGGTAACCTCATTGTTTTAAAAATGTAGAATTGCATTTTGAGATTTTGAAGAATGTGTGACTTTAACTTGCCGTCAAGTTTTTGTTAACTACTACCTCCGTTTCCTAAAGATCTTCTATCTTTCCGTTTAAGTGTGTTTCCAAAAGATTTTTCCTCTTTTACTATATTCTTTATTCTCATGTCCCTATCATATGATCCACCATTACATTATTAATTCAATTTTACTCCCTTTCTCTCTCCTACTTCAACCTCTTTTTATTTGTTTATTTATTTAACCTCATTCTCTCTCCTACTTTACCGACCACACACCCCAGACAAATTAATTCTCATTGGTATCTAAATAACAATATCAAGGAAGATCTTTAGGAAACGAAGGTAGTATCATATATAAAAAATTTGAAATCAACGAAATTCCACCTCATCCATTTGAAACCCCCATCAACCCACCACCAAAACCACCCCCTCCCAGGCCCCACCCTTGCACTATGGAGCGACCCCAGCCTATGAACGATTTGGAATTCTTTTACATTTGTGCTTAAGTATTTGGGTTAAAGTTAGAGGTTTCAGATTCAAATTTTGGACAATTCCGACCATCATGGGCTTGAATGTGGGTATTGTGTACAAGTGGTGTATGGGTATGCATTCATTTTTCCTCTTATGGGAGAAGAAATCAAATTAAAGCATACCAATGGTGGATATAGTATTACAAAAAGATCTTACATTTGAAAAATTGGAGTAACGATGTGATGAATTTTTATAATTGTAGTCCATATTTATAAAGACAATTGGTATATTAGGCACTGCAAAATATTTTACGTCAATTAAAAGAGAGCGAGAGAGAAAAGGTTTGTTCTTGCAATAATACGATCATTCGTCAAATTTATATAGTTGCCAAACGTTCACGGATAAATGTAGTCAAATTTGTGCAATTTTGAAGCTCTTCATTGTCAAAATTTCCAAAGGTAAAGGAGAGGGGTGGTAGTTGTGCAGTTTTCATGGGTGGAGAAGCGGAGGGGGTTGTTTTCGATGGCGGGGTGGTAGGCAAGGTGGTTTTCAAGGGCGGGGAAGGGAAGGAAGTAGGGGTGACGGTGGCTGGGTGTGGGTGGCTAAGCAGGGGTTGGGGCCGTGAAGAAATTTGCTCTTGGTTCACACACAAAGGAGGCTCAGAATTCTAGGCTCTCAAAGACCTAGTATCATACCTTTGTAATATATATATTCTAGGAAGAAAAACAATCAGATGGTGACAGCACACCATAATACAAAGGACAAAATACATGATCACATAGGACAAAATAACGAGCAAAAAAGCTACTGGCTAGTTAACAAAACTGCCATCCACTACCATATATACTAACTGCAATGACTGCTAAGATAACAGAAAGAAATATTCCTAATCTTAATTAATCACCCGTGGTTCTATATCCCCTCCGCAAGTTGGACTTGATCTAAACAGACAAGTCCTAACTTGGAAGATAAGAAAAGATGTTGAACAGCTGAGAGAGACTTTGTAAGAATATCTGCCAATTGAAGGGAAGATTTCACATGAGCAGTTTTGAGAAGACCTGCTTCAATGTTTTCTCGAATGTAGTAACAATCAAGCTTAAGGTGCTTGGTGCGTTCATGGAACACATCATTATGAGCAATATGTTCAGCTGAAATATTATCACAGAATAGAGTAATTGGGAGAGAAAATTGCTGATGCAAATCTTCAAATAGGCCAGTGAGCCAAGCAAGTTCAGCAGTAGTCATTGACATACTTCTGAGTTCAGCTTCACAAGAAGACTTAGAGATAACCTTTTGCTTCTTGGTTTTCCAGGAGACTAAACATCCTCCTATGAATATGCAATACCCAGTTAAGGACCTTCCACTGAATGGACAAGATCCCCAGTCTGCATCTGAGTAGGCCATGAAAGTTTCCCCACCTTCTTTGGGGTAGTACAAGCCATAGTTAACAGTGCCTTTCAAGTACCTTAGAACATGCAGTGCAACTTGGAGGTAGGTTTTCTAGGAAGGCTCATGAACTGACTGAGCTGTTGAACAGCAAAAGTGATATCAGGTCTGGACAAGTTAAGATAAAGTAGTCTACCAATGAGACTTCTGTAAGATTCAGGGTCTTCAAGTGGCTCTCCCTGACCAGTACTCAATTTGATACCCTTTGGAAAAGGGAATTTTGTGGAAGTGCAATCATGAAATCCAGTATCATGTAGTAAATCCTGAGTGTACTTCCTTTGATTAATCACGGTTCCTTGGGTATTTCTAGCTATTTCTATCCCAAGGAAATATCTTAACTGACCCAAGTCTTTGATAGTGAAAGTGCTATCAAGACTGTGCTTGAGTTGAGTGATGCCTACCTCATCATCACCAGTGAGTAACAGATCATCAACATAGACTAGAGCTATGCTGATGTGACCTCCATTCTTCTTAAAAAGACTGAACCATCCCTGGCACATTGAGTGTAACCAAGCTGCTTGAGAAATTTTTCTTAGCTCTATGTTCCACTGCCTAGATGCTTGTTTTAGGCCATAAAGACTCTTCCTAACCTACAAACTTGCCCTTGAGTGTGAAGATAGACCAGTGTATCCATTTGGAATCTTTAAATACACTTCTTCTTCTAAATGCCCATGAAGAAAAGCATTATTTATATCAAGTTGGTGCAGTTTCCAATCCCTCTTGTAGCAAGGGCTATCATGGTTCTCACTGTGGCAAACTTTGCAACAGGTGAGAATGTAGCCTTATAGTCCTTACCCTTCACCTTTATCACCCTGGCCACTAATCTGGCCTTATATCTCTCTACTTCACCATTGGTTTAAATTTCACCTTGTAAACCCATTTGTTGTCCAATGCTTGCATGCCTTCTGGAAGAGTAGCTAACTCCCAGGTTCCTTTTTTTCCAAAGCTACAAGCTCTTCTTCCATAGCCTTCCTCCATTTTGCATCCTGTGAAGCTTCCTTAAAAGAGGTAGGCTCCCTTATTTTCAGCACATTGTTAAGAGATATAACATATTCTGGTGAATAGTAGTCCTTGTTATGCAATGTAGCCATGACAAAATTGGCTCCCGGCTTCTACTCTCTGATCAGCTTCATTGCTTTTGCTTATGCCCTGAGATTGGTCACATAATCATCAAATTTGACTGGATCTTCTCTCTCTGTCTGATCTTCTCAAAGAAACTTCATTTTCAGTGAATACAGTGTGTTCTTCCTGAGTATCATGCAGAATATCATCAGGGAAATGATTGTCCTGGTGCTGCAGCAATTGATGGAATACATGATTATCAGGTGGCTCATTATAATCCCCACCTTCTGCATCAATTGAGAAAGTGCTGTATCTGCATCCTGAAAGAAGGAGAAGAAAAGAACTGGCTGGTGTTTGTTGAGGAGAATCTTTAAAAGGAAAATTATCTTCCTTAAAACCACATCTCTACATATTAGAATCTTATGAGATTCTAAATCATACACCTATAAGCTTTCTGCCCACTTGGGTAGCCTAGCATGATGCATCTTCTTCCTTTGGGGCAAATTTATCCCCTCCTGTATGAGAATTGGTGGCATAACACAAACACCCATAGTTCTTAAAAGTGTGTAATCAGGAGATTTTTTCATCAACCTTTCAAAAGGGGTTTCCCACTTAATAACAGAAGCTAGGAAGCAGATTTATGATATATGTAGCAGCAAGAATACATTTCCCCAAAATTTATTTGGGAGCCCAGCATGAATCTTCATGGCCCTAGCAGTCTAGCTAAATGCCTATGCTTCCTTTCAACTCTCCCATTCTGTTGGGAGTTCTAGGAGCACTTCGTTGGTGAAAAATCCTTGCTCAGCAAGCATCTTCCACATTCTCCTTGAACAATTTATGTTCCATTGTCAGTTCTAATGGTTTTGATATTTCCTTGAAACGATTCTTACATAGGCAATGAAATTACTCACAACAACCTTTACCTGTTCCTTGTTGTTGATTAAAAAAGTCCAATGACCCTAGAATGGTCATCAAACAGTGAGAAAGTATCTCCCTCCATAATGGCTTTGACCCTATAGGTCCCCTAAATCAATGTGAACCAAATCAAAATGTTATCAGCAATAGATTTACTGATAGGAAATGGAAGCCTGTGATGCTTAGCCAAACAGCATGTATCACAAAATAATTCATTTAACCACTGCAATCACATTGAGGTATATGTTTTAATTTTGACAAAGAAGTATGTCCTAGTCTCTGATGAAACAGCACAATGTTTCCTTTTCTTTTCTTGTTCAAAACTACATTATTACAATCCTTGAAACTACTGACACCTTCATTCTTTTCCCATTTTCTTCAGACAACTTCAGTTGATATATCCCTCCATATCTTCTTCCTTTTCCTACCACCTCATCATTAGAAGGGTCCTGAAACACACAACTTTCATCAGAGAACATAACCTTCAATTTGTTCTGCTGTATAGCCTAGCTACAGACAAGAGATTGTGTTTGAACTCAGGTATGTATAATACATTCTGAGTATGAGTTTAGGCCCAACTGAATGGAACCTGTTTCTTTCACCTCTCTAAGTGTTCCATCTGGCATCCCAACATGAACACTTTATCCAATCTCCTTTTTTTCAAAGAAAGATTTATCACTATTCACCATGTGTTCTGAAGCACCTGAATCAATAATCCAGGTGTCTCTACCAAGCATCTTATAGTAATATTGAGCACTATTTGAAGAAACAATACCTGCAAAGTTGCTTAGATGAGAGTTGTTTACTGAGCTGCTGCTACCCTCACCCTTGCTTGATAGATAAAGCCTTAGAACTTGCTCAACAAGGTTGTTCACCATTGTGTCTCTCTGATTCCCAAAGTCCAGGGGTTCCTCATGATCCTTGTTGTGTTCACCACTTTCAACATTTGCAGCATAAGACATGCCCCTTTTTCCTTTCTGAACCATGCCCTTAGAACGTTCTGGATATCCATGTAATTTGAAGCATCCCTCCTTAGTGTGACCCTTCATGTTACAGTGATCACAATATGAGTATCCATTTAGCTTAAAACATCCATCTTTAGTGTGACCTTTTATCTTGCAATGGTCACAAAAGTATTTTCTCATCTTCTCCTCCTTAGTCTCTTTTCTAGGAAAAACTCCCTTTGTGTTCTGAAAGTTCCTTTACCCTGCTGATTTCACCAAATACTCATTTGTTGGCAAAAAAAGCACTTGCATCAAACCCAGATTCAATATTCTCTGATATTCTTTTTGCTTTTCTGCTTGCTGGACAAGTTAAAAGCTTTGTTTATGTAGGAATAGGATCCATAGCAAGGATATTACCTCTCAAACATCATACTTACTTTGTTTAACCCCATTAGGAAATCAATCAACCTACTTTGTGATTCCCTTTCACGGATTCTTTTGAGATATTTGCACTCACATAAAATTTGCAGAGCTCCACAGCTACATTCTGGAAAACCATCTAAAACATTCAGCTCATCCCAAGCTCTTTTCAACTTTCCATAATACTCAGCCACATTCATCTCATTTTGCATCAATCCTGTAACTTCTTTCTTTATAGAGTATAACTGAGGAGCACTTGGTTGACCATACCTCTCAACCAAGTCATCCCAAAATCCCTTTGCAGAATCACTTAGGATCAAGACATCAGCAATCTCAGGTGTTACAGAAGCGAACAGCCAGCACCTGAGCATGTAGTCATTTCTCGTCCATTTACTGTAATCTTCAGAGCTAACATGTGGTTTTGTGATGCTTCCATCAACAAAACCTAGTTTGTTTTTAGCTCCTAGTGCCATTCTAACACTTCTGCTCCAAGGAAGGTAATTATCGCCATTGAAGATGATGTTTGAAATAGGGTTGATAGAATTATCTGAGTTTCCAAGATAGTAGGGATCAGAATATGGGATGATTTGTTGTTTTTCACTCATGTTGAAAAGATCTCTTAGCTCAAGGCTAACGTCTAGAGTGTTTCCTTCTATTTCCAGCTTTAAAGAAAGAACAAGAGAATTTTAAGGAAGATAAAAGAAGAAGAAGATTTTTATGTTTTCTGGATCAGCACCTAGTGTGCTCTGATACCATGAAGAAATTTGCTCTTGGTTCACACACAAAGGAAGCTCAAAATTCTAGGCTCTCAAAGACCTAGTATCATAACTTTGTAATATATATACTAGGAAGAAAACAATCAGATGGTGACAGCACACCATAATACAAAGGACAAAATACATGATCACATAGGACAAAATAACGAGCAAAAAAGCTACTGGCTAGTTAACAAAACTGCCATCCACTACCATACTAACTGCAATGACTGCTAAGATAACAGAAATAAATATTCCTAATCTTAATTAATCACCCATGGTTCTATAGGCCGTCACTTGCGGAACTTGAGCCTTTCGTTACCCTTCTTTATTACTACACAATATACTTTTCTCTCAAATCAACAAGCATAATAATACTTTCATTGCTTTACTTTAACACCTTTTATTAGGTGACATTCATGGATATTAGACTATTAGCTATTTTTTTAACGTGATTTAAAAACGAATAGGAAATAATGTTGGATTATAAATAGTGAACATGATGCAAGCATGCAACCCTTTCAATTTTTATTTAATTAAAATGGGTCTAAATAACAAGCATATAATAATTTTTTTACTCAATTTTTTTTGAAAACTAGGTTTAGTCTTATTCCTTAAATAATCTACTTAGTTCATGTAATTCATGTACAATAAAAAAATTTAGAAATTGCATAATATAGGTTTTGATCCCATGACCTCAAGTTCATGAACTAAAGTTTTAACCACTAAACCAAGTTGTATTTAGTGCTATCATATCAAAGTACAATATTAATAAATGAAAATTTTCTTATCCAAGGCATATCCCGAGCCTAATAACTAGTTGTAATTATAACATGAGCAAACTACTAACTACTCTCTCTTCCACCTAGTTATGAGTTGCTTACCTACTAATCTAAACAACTATAACGAAATTAGTTTAGGCTATGTTCAGTTCACCTTATTTTTGCTTATTTCAGATCTAATCAGATCAGATCAGATCAGATCAGATCAGATCAGAAAAAATAAGTTCAGATCAGATCAGATCAGAAAAAATAAGTTCAGATCAGATCAGATCAGATCAGATCAGATCAGATCAGATCAGACCAGACCAGATCAGATCAGTTCAGATCATATCATGCTTATATTTAAAAACTTATTATTATTAAATATCTTTCACTACATATTAATAAAATTATAATAATTGAATATTAATAAAGTACTCATTGAGACGAATCAAACAAGACCCCATATGACTATATTTTTTCTTATATATTAAGAAAAATCTAAAAGATTATCTCTAATTGTGAACAGTGTCAAGATTCTAAGTGACAAAGATAAAAAAATACAAAGGGGGTATTATTATTTACTAGTACATTTGTTCAAAAGAATTATTATTGTTGTTGTTGTTGTACTTATTAATTATTAATATTGGTAATTATTATTAATCTTGTTGTTACCATTATAAATGTCATTGCTATTATTATATTAAGTTATTTTGTTGTTATTAAATAATAGAAAATTAAAAGCCACATGTTAAGAACATAAGATTGACGCAAAAATAAGAAATATATAAAATATGATATCTCAAATTCATGACAACGAAACTACTAATTTCGGATTACATTTCAAAATAAGCTAAGTGTGAATACAAATTATAAATTTAGATTCGGTATACCTCTTCTTACCGAATTCCAAATCTCTCTAGCTATTTGAAGTTGCACATATTATTTATTTTTTGCTCAAGTCATAGTTGTTTGTATATCTTGTTCTATTTTATATGGAAAAAAAAGAGTTCAGTTTGTCGACTTCTCAAGTGTGAAACTTTTTTTAAGGGAAAGTGTGAAACATTGTAAAGGTTGTTATAAAATAATGACTTGAGTTATATAATTTTTTAGTAAATAATAATAATTATGATTATAATATTATTGTTGTTCTTATAATAATGATAATAATAATAATTATTATTAATAATAAAAGTTGTATAAAAGTTGTAATAGAAATAAAATGATAATAATAGTAACACTATAAAGAAGATCTTATAATGTATTGCATAATAATGATTTACAAAGTAATAATATAATAGTAATAATATATTTATAAAAGATAAGATCTTGTTGAAAAATAATTCAGATCAGTAAATCAGATCAGATCAGATCAGAAAAAATAAGTTCAGATCAGATCAGATCAGATCAGAAAAAATAAGTTCAGATCAGATCATATCAGATCAGATCAGATAAGTTCAGATCAGAAAATTTCAGGTGAACTGAACATAGCCTTAGGCTATGTTCAGTTCACCTGAAATTTTCTGATCTGAACTTATCTGATCTGATCTGATCTGATCTGAACTTATTTTTTCTGATCTGATCTGATCTGAACTTATTTTTTCTGATCTGATCTGATCTGATCTGATCTGATCTGATCTGATCTGATCTGATCTGATCTGATCTGATCTGAACTTATTTTTTCAACAAGATCTTATCTTTTATAAAATATATTATTACTATTATATTATTACTTTGTAAATCATTATTATGCAATACATTATAAGATCTTCTTTATAGTGTTACTATTATTATCATTTTATTTCTATTACAACTTTTATACAACTTTTATTATTAATAATAATTATTATTATTATCATTATTATAAGAACAACAATAATAATTATAATCATAATTATTATTATTACTAAAAATAATTATATAACTCAAGTCATTATTTTATAAGAGCACTTATACAATGTTTCACACTTTCCCTTAAAAAAAAGTTTCACACTTGAGAAGTCGGCAAACTGAACTTTTTTTTTCCATTAAAATAGAACAAGATATACAAACAACTATGACTTGAGCAAAAAATAAATAAATATCGTGCAACTTCAAATAGCTAGAGAGATTTGGAATTCGGTAAGAAGAGGTATACCGAATCTAAATTTATAATTTGTATTCACACTTAGCTTATTTTGAAATGTAATCCGAAATTAGTAGTTTCGTTGTCATGAATTTGAGATATCATATTTTATATATTTCTTATTTTTGCGTCAATCTTATGTTCTTAACATGTGGTTTTAATTTTCTATTATTTAATAACAACAAAATAACTTAATATAATAATACAATGACATTTATAATGGTAACAACAAGATTAATAATAATTACCAATATTAATAATTAATAAGTACAACAACAACAACAATAATAATTCTTTTGAACAAATGTACTAGTAAATATAATACCCCTTTGTATATTTTTATCTTTGTCACTTAGAATCTTGACACTATTCACAATTGAGATAATCTTTTAGATTTTTCTAATATATAAGAAAAAATATAGTCATGTGGGGTCTTGTTTGATTCGTCTCAATGAGTACTTTATTAATATTCAATTATTATAATTTTTATTAATATGTAGTGAAAGATATTTAATAATAATAAGTTTTTAAATATAAGCATGATATGATCTGAACTGATCTGATCTGGTCTGATCTGATCTGATCTGATCTGGTCTGATCTGATCTGATCTGATCTGATCTGAACTTATTTTTTCTGATCTGATCTGATCTGAACTTATTTTTTCTGATCTGATCTGATCTGATCTGATCTGATCTGATTAGATCTGAAATAAGCAAAAATAAGGTGAACTGAACATAGCCTTAGTCTTACAAACCTAAACAACAACTTCTCAAAATAGTTGGAGCGTTAACTTCACGACCATCAAACCTCAAGTAAGAAAACAAATTTGACCTCCCAAAATCAAAAAAAGGAAACACAAAAAAAAAAGACCTAAAATTCTTCACTTTCTTTAGTGCCAAAAAATTCCCCAAAAAAAAACAAAATAACCACTTTCGTTTTCTCCCCAAAATTCAAACAACCAAAACAAGGTTCAAAAAAACTCAAAAATGGCGATCGCCGCCATAGCATTTTCTCTCTCCTCTCCTTCTTCTCCCTCTAACTTCAACCTCAACCTCAACTTTCACAACAATCATCGTTCTCTCTCTCATCTTCCTCATCCTTTAACCCTAACTTCAACCACCAAACCTTTCACTCCTTTTTCTCTCTCCTCAAACCTCAATTCTCGCTCTCCTTCTCTCATTCGCCGACACTTTCCTCTCCGATTCTCCGGCGCAAATTCCGTCGGAAATTTCTCCGGCGGTGAAAACATCTCCGGCGAAGGAAACTTCTCCGACGGCGGAAACTTCGGAGGTGGCGATGGAGGCGGTGGAGGTAGACGTGATGATGATCATGATGATGATGAAAATGGCGAGAATAAGAATAAGAAGGATGTGTTTATGGTGTTATCGGAAATCGGAAGATCGTTGGAAACTTTGCCGAAAGATATGGTGAGTGCGATCGAAGAAGGTAAGATTCCTGTGGATGTTGTGAGGAGGTATTTAGAGCTTGAGAAATCGCCGTTTTTGCGATGGTTGCTTCAGTTCGGAGGGTTTAAGGAACGATTATTAGCTGATGATCTGTTTTTGGCTAAAGTTGGTATGGAATGTGGCGTTGGTATCTTCACTAAGGTGTGTTTGTCTTCTTCATATGTTCAAACAATAATTTCGATTAACGCGTGAGTATGTCATAGTGGTTTTAATGGTTATTGTTAGCTGTTAGGGCTGCATATATCGAAACAGTGTAATTTTAGCTACGAGGTGGAGATGTTCTGTTTTTTTAAAGTAAAGTAAAAGGTTATGGTTTAAGAGTTATTGATGACGTTGTGTTAATTTCTGTGGATTTTTTAGTGTAAGTACATTATATGACATTGTTGGGATGAATGGTTGAGGATGGTCATTGGAGGATGATTAGGAGCAGTGTAACATAATTCGCTTTTTCAGTTCGCGGTTCGTCCAAAATGGGCAAAAAATAGGCAAACACGACCATAATTGGTTTTTACAGATCGTACTTCGCGGGGGAGATCAGGGAATTATGTTACACTGATTAGGAGCATGGTTTATATGTAATGTTGTGTTTTGGTGCAAGTTATTTTTCTGGTTTTTCTTCCCCTGAAAGTTGGAATTGTTTTTCTGTAAATAATTGGGGAATAGGTTCATTTAGAGTATTGTGATATATGCTTTTTTGAGTGTGGAATTATACTTTTTAGAGTGTGATAATATACTACTTTGGGAAATATGCTTTTTTTAGTGTGTGAAATGGAGAATTTTTTTATTTATTTTTTGTGAGCATGGAGGTGCTATAGGTATCTTCTATCTTGCTATAGTAGGAAAAAGATCAAGCATGCTTTTTGGGTGAATTATGTGGATGAGTATTTTCAGAACTGTCTCGGAGGCGTAAATGAGAAAGCGTCTCCAATGCTTATGTCATTAGGGGGGATCACTTTAGAGCAGAGAGTGGCATGAGTTATAGTGGGTGAGTCATTACTCATCCTTGGAATGTCTGGTGATAGTAGATGACATTTACATTATTGCAATTTGCAAAGTGGGAGAAGTGATATCAATTATCATGTGTTGCACATTAGGGAATCCCTAGTTGTTCGTTGATTGTCATTGGATCCGAGTCCAACCATGATCTGCTCATTTGTGCACTAAAACAGAGGAAACGTGATGCTTCATCTGATTGGTCGACAATATATACTACAGAAGAAGCTTTTGATATTAGAGTTAAGGCTTTGTGGCTGCGTATATGTGGAGCATGGTTTCCATGTTGAGTTGTTTAGTGTGAATTTGAGATCACTCAGAGATTGTTCTTATGGTAAAGCAATAATGTGGACTTTGGTGATGGACAAGTGTGACTTGACTTTTGGTCTTAGTTTCACACTACAAGGCTATGTTCTCCTCACTTTAATTTCAGTTATTTTATGAAAATATTTTCAAATAAGTCAAGTTTAGGGCCAATAAGGTCAGCTTATTCAAGTTCAAAGCCAGAAAGGGCTATCCAGATTTTATTCACAACTACATTAAGCACATAAGTTAAGTTTACGGACAACAAGTTCAGATTGGTTAAGATAGTTTTGAAGGTGACAATCAGGGAAATAATGCACCCTTAATAATGAGTTTAGAGTCTTTGTTGGATTCATCTAATGGGACAACAGTAGAGCATCGTTTGGTTACGCACGCAATGCCTTGTAATGGACCTAAATTGTTTGTATAATAGTGACAAATTAACTACCATTGAGCAGTAATATTTGTGGATAGAACTTTGTGAATTGGTAGCTTCCCCTTGATGGTCTTGAGTACTCCAGCTGTCATAATGAGAAGCCATAGTTGTCTTTTATGGTCAAAACTTATGAGCTCCTACTATTAGAGGCTTTCACTTTTTCATAGCAAACACTCTACAATGATGTTTGAAGCAATTATTTTTACCTATGACAATTCAGCAAAATCTATATTGTTCTGTTCTTTGGGTTTTTTTTAACCTTATGATGCACAATTGATGTAATGAATCAATCCGTGAGGCCTATTTAGCTTTTATGTGGATGGTCTAATTGGTTCATGAATCTTCTGTGATTGTTTTATGATTTATAGCATAATTTAGGCTTAAGGATTACTAACTAATGAGGTCATGCCTTTTTTAGATGCTTTTCCTCTGGCTGCCAATTCTTTCTTGTTGCACATGACATTACCTCTAAATCTTCTTCCTTGAAATGCTTTGCTTTGTGTCCCTTGTAAATTACTATGACGTGACATATTTGAACTGTCAATAGTTATTGCTGATAGACATGATCTTTAATGATTTCCTTGTGGTTTAGACTGCTGCAGAATATGAAAAGAGAAGGGAGAATTTCTTCAACGAATTGGAAGTTGTTTTTGCAGATTGGGTATGTAATTGTGCAATACGATATTTTTGGTTGCCTTTATGTTTGCTTTACCATTTATTCACAATGAAATGGCTATGCCTTCAAATGTATGCATCTACATGGTTGATGGTTGTATTGTGTAAGGGTACATTTGGTTGCTGGACCTTAATGATTTAATATTACTACTATGTAACTTACTCATTTCTATTGTTTCTTAGTTGCTTCTTTAGTCGTCTCAAGTAAACTTCCTGATGGTATGTTTAGGAAATAAAACTTGTTTTTGAGATGCCTAGCCTTCTTTCTTGTATGAGTTGTATCCGTAGACGAAATTGCAAAATTCTGCCTAAGGAAAAGATCTGATTAATTATCTCCGACCAGTAAAGCAGGTATGGTACTCTATGGTCCATTTTGATTTATACATTGGAGTAAACTACGGGAATAACATAGTATTACCAGGTCGTAATGAGATCTCATGTTGTACCACTTGTCAACTATAAAAGTATAATGTGGTTAGGTATTTTTATAGTATTTTAGATGTCTCGAAAAATGTCACATCTATAAAACCAGGAATGGCTTATGATCTGAATTTTTCAATGTCACTAGTTCAATTTAGGCCAGGGGAGTGTAAATATAACACAAAAATTATAAAGTGTAAATCATCTCGTATCCTTAATCCACTATATGACAACTACTTCAGTCTAGCTAGGCTTGTTTATGGATGGCCTTTTTCCACCCAATGTAAAGTGTTGGGCCAAGGCTTGGCTTGTCGTTAGGGTATATGATCAAATGCCAGATGAGAATTCTCAGCTCTTTGGCAAATTGCAGTTACCTAACTGCATGCTCATGGACTCATATATATATGAGTTATGACATTGCATTCTACAGGATTCTTGGTACTATTCTAATAGTTTAACTGCTTCTGTGAAAAGGTTATGGCCGTCATTGCAGATTTCATGCTGGTTTATCTTCCTGCCCCAACTTTTGCTCTCCGACAACCTCTTGCATTAAATGCTGGACCTATTTCGAAGTTCTTCCACAATTGTCCTGACAATGCTTTCCAGGTCTTTAACTTAGGGAACTCAGTTTTTGATTTAGTACTTACCGTGTTTCAGATTTGATGCATGCTTTATTTATAAGATCTCTAATGTCTCATATTATGCTTCTGTTTCCAGATTGCTCTTGGTGGCGCTTCTTATTCATTGATGCAGAGGATAGGGGCCATTGTGGTAAGCGCAGTGGTTTTGGTTTCATGGAAAGTCTAATCTTAGTTTAACTTTCCAAGCACTGGGTTATGTAGAAAACGGTGTGTCTTTTGGAACTGTATTTGAAACACTTTGATGTATGTCTTAATACAGCGGAATGGGTCGAAGCTTTTTGCTGTTGGTACTGCATCCTCTTTGGTATGTTATTGATCTTTTCTGCTTATTTCGATAAACCTAGGAAATTCTCTAACTTGCAAAAAATTGCTTGATTTTCAAGATTGAACAATTTATTTATTTATTTAAATGTAAGAAAATGAATCATTGGTAACGTGAGATCATTTACACGTATATAAGAGCTTCACCATCTTCATAGGAAGTACGGAATGGGACTTGGGCTATTTTTAAGCTTCTGTGGCACCTTTGGAACTTCTATATTACCTTTTCAGTTTGAATATTAGACTGCTATTTCCATCATTCTTGACTTGAATGCACGATTCTTTGTAAAGCATGTTGCTGTAGTATTTTCTAAGATGAATGATGATCCAGGTTCTCTTCATCTCTTGTAAACCCTCTCCACCGTCCCCAGCATGTTATTGATCGGGATAGGGAAACATGGTGGTGGTTTTTATTATTCTGAAGAGATCATTGAATGTTAGAACTTAGAAGTTACAACAATGACATTTTTCATTTTTGCAGGTTGGTACATCCATAACTAACGCTGTAATTAACGCACGCAAAGCTGTTGATAAGTCAGCAGCTGATGAAGTAGAGACTGTTCCTATACTATCCACCAGTGTGGCTTATGGTGTGTATATGGCAATTTCAAGCAACCTTAGGTATGTCCAAGAATAATTCTAGAACATTTATTTTTGTGCTTGTTTACATATCCCAGTTCCGCTGTGAATGTTTTTTCTTACTGTTATTGATTATGCCTCCCTATTGAATTGTCTATTCTATATTCTGATGCTATGAATTGGTGCCATGACAATTTTGGGATTTGCTCTCATGTGTAATATGTTGGTGAGTAGCTCTAGTAAGGTTGGGAAGTAGCTGGAGTATCTTAATACAACCTATATATGTGCGTCCAAAGGTTAAGCCTAGATCTACTTAGTGAGGTAGCAAGCCTAATCTATCTCTCTCCCTTTCACCGCTCTGAACTCATCAAGTGCTAGTGGCCTAGTCTGCCTGCCTGCTTAGCTTATCTCTTCTATTTCTCATTTGTAAGGCCCTTCCCGTCCCTGGCCCTATCGAACCAGTCACTTCCGAATGAATAAGAGTTCTCTTTCTCGATCGAAAGAACCAACATCGAATGGCCAAGCTAAGAAGAATCGAATCATTGCCCGAAAGAAAGTTTCTTAATGCAAGCACTCAGTGAACTACCTTAGTTAAGCGTTGGCTTTTTTTTTCTTAGATGGAGAGAATCCGCAAATAGGAATAAGAGCATGGGGGTTCACTTAAATCGAGATCTATGAGGGGAGAATTCCGCATACAGATTGAAGCAACTATCAAAAAGATACTTTGAGGGCCTCGAGATCGAGGTCTCATTAGCCGAAGAAGACCCCGGCCAATCCACGTGGCCTGCTTGACGAACGTCAGCGACGGAGACATCGTAAATTGGTCCGCGGGCATCGCGATAAGTCCTCTGTCCTACTATAGGTGCCGCGACAACCTTTACCAAGTTCGAAGGATTGTCGACTACCGAATCCGCTGGTCTCCAGTATTCACTAGCCCAGAAGCACAAATCCTCAACGCAAAAAATAATCTAACATAACGTACATCTAGAGTGAAAGGAACTTAAGGATTGTGTAATATGAACTCAAAATAAGGAACATCTAGAGCGAAAGGAGAACGGAGCAAGAGCAAGCGATCAGTTCATTAAGGTCATAATAGTATGTATAAAGTGATTTCAGAACACTGCTCGAAAAAGTCTTTTTTTTATTTATATTAATATAAGAGCATTGAACACTTTAGACTAGGTGTTCATGCAAACACAACAAAGAAAACCAACTAAAGGAGAAGAAGACCATACATTTATACGAACTACTTTGCGTCTATAGATACTTATTAAAATCTGATAGAAAGAGTTAACAAACTCTTCTATTCTAGTCTTACTGGGAATTGCGGGAACAGTGGGCGGCGGCGACAATGAGGCCCTGTTCTTCTCGGAGAAGGGTTATTTCCTCTCTTCCATAGCTCTAATGCTATCCCGGAGCCGTTGCTTGCGTATATTCGACTCCTCTGGATCGATGGCAGGCAGGTGCTCCCAGAACAGACCCAGCATTTCCTCATATTGGAGCTTCCGGGTTTCTACCCAACGGATTTCTTGCTGAATTGTTGCTAGCCTTTCTGAGGTAGGGATATCCATTTTTTTTGACTTACAGTTTTTCTTCTACCTCTCTCTTTGCTTTGTGTTGTGTGTGAAAATATAGACTGAAATAAGCTTCTATTTATAGGCCTTGGAGTCGCTTAACTATTTAAAATTCAGTTTTCGGGGCGCTATCTCATGAATTCTTTTGTCTCAATACGCCTATTCCACCTCTCCTATTTTTCTTGACACATAGTAGATTGTCTTCTCGGTTAACAAGCCATGATTCCCATGCCTTGCACACTAGCATGTAAAATGCCCTTGTGCTGTAAATCAATTTCGTGAAGGAATATATATGGTTCCATGATTGAATGAAAAGAAGCGACGAGTTTCTATTCCATCATATTGGACGCTTCAAGTTTCTAGATAAATCCAATAATTCTTCTTGATTCTCTAACTTTCCTTATATATGGCTTCTAGCTCGGCTGATCACGTTCATCTTGAGGAATAGGCCACTTACATAATCCTTAACCAACTTAAAGGGTGGTATTGCTGACATCGCCTCGGTATGACCATCCCTATTTTCCTCATAATTCACGTAACTCACTTGAGAGACGGGTTTTTGCATCACAACTCCCATCTTTATGTCACCCGAGATTGTGATTATCCCGTGCGGGGTTGCCATCTTCATGTTCATTTGAATTATGATGAAGCCATGGACGTCCAAACAACAACATGAAAGGAGATTCACATTCTATTACCATGAACTTCACCTGTGTATAACTCATTGTTTTTAGAATAATGGCCGTAGATTCGATAATTTCCCGTACTATCTTATCGTAAGCTGTTAATTGTTATGGTTCCAATGGAGTATCCTCTTTGGAATATGAATACCCAAGTCACTTAAGGGTATTAAGAGGATAAGACATTAATGAAGGCCCCATTATCAACCAACACCCCTTTAATGATTGACTCCATGGTCAACATCAATGTAAAGGGTGCTCTTATGCATCGAATTATTAGGGAGATCTTGTTAGTGACGTTATGGCATGAACAAGTTCAAAATGTGTGTATTGAAAGGAGCACAATAAATATCTCCATATGCAATTAGTTGGTCTATTGTCATTTGAACATTACAGAGTTGGACATGAGTTCTGAGGATGAACCACCTCATATTGGAGCTTCTGAGGTGGAATAGGCGTATTCAGACGGAAGAATACATGAGATGGCGCCCGGAAAACTGAATTTTAAATAATTAAGCGACTTGAAAGACCTGTAAATAAAAGCTTATTTCAGTCTATATTTTACATACAACACAAAACAAAGAGAGACGTAGAAGAAAAATTGTAAGTAAAAAAAAAAATAGATATCCCTATCTCAGAAAGGCTAGCAACAATTCAGCAAAAAATCCGTTGGGTAGAAACCCGAAAGCTCCAATATGAGGAAATGTTCGGCATGTTCTAGGAGCACCTGTCTGCCATCGGTCCAAAGGAGTCGGGTGTGAGCAAGCAACGGCTCCGGGATTGCATTAGGGCTATGAAAGAGAGGAAATATACCTTCTTCGAGAAGAACAGGGCCTCATTGTGGCCGCCGCCCACCGCGCCCCCGGTCCCCAGTAAGACTAGAATAGAAGAGTCCGTCGACTCTTTCTATCAGATTGAAATAAGTGTCTGTAGACGCAAAGTAGTTTGTTTTAATGTATGGTCTTCTTCTCCTTTGTTTGGTTTTCTTTGTTGTGTTTGCATGAACACCTAGTCTAAAGTGTTCAATGCTCTTATATTAATATAAATAAAAAAAAGACTTTTTCGAGCAGTGTTCTGAAATCACTTTATATATAATATTACAACGTTAATGAACTGGTCGCTTGCTCTTGTTGCATTCTCCTTCACTTTAGATGTTCCTTATTTTGAGTTCAAAAACTAATGTACTTGGCCATATCTCCCCTCCCCCCCCAATAGAAGATTCTGTTGACTCTTTCTATCAGATTTAATTAATTTAATTAAGTGTCTGTAGACGCAAAGTAGTTTGTTTTAATGTATGGTCTTCTTCTCCTTTGTTTGGTTTTCTTTGTTGTGTTTGCATGAACACCTAGTCTAAAGTGTTCAATGCTCTTATATTAATATAAATAAAAAAAAGACTTTTTCGAGCAGTGTTCTGAAATCACTTTATATATAATATTACAACGTTAATGAACTGGTCGCTTGCTCTTGTTGGCCATATCTCCCCTCTCCCCCCCCCCCCTCTCCCCTTCTCTCTATAGATAATCAAGGACCTCTAATAGGTTGTTTTAGCTAGTTTCTTGTCAGGACAAAATTGTATTGGTCAGACCGTTAAGTTTTACCTTTTTCTGAACTTCTTTTGGTGAGACTGCCAAGTTTTTACCCTTTTTTTAAACTTTTTAGTACTTTATGTAACTACTCTTTAGTCTTTACATAAATAATATCCTCTTTACCTATATTTTGCAACTTTTATTGCTTTTGCTAATGGAGATTGTCTTTTACAAGAATTTACCCCTTCTCATAGGGCAGCTAAGTCACAATATATCCTACTGCCCCCTTCTGGTTCATTTCCACAACCTGGGATGCGGAAGGCCAGTGGTACTGCACTATACCTACTAGTACTAGGCCAACCACACTTTCCAGAATTGCAGTAAATATCTAGAGATGCATAAACCTTTACTAGTTACTGGGCCATACCATTTTTTGGTCTTTATGAGTTAATATGTCATTCTCATTGCTGTATTATTAACGTAATGATAATGTTGGCGCCGTAGAATTATCTTGTGAAATTTTACCTGAGCTGTTACTGATATATTTTTTTCTAAACGCAGATACCAAATTGTGGCTGGTATTATTGAACAACGATTACTAGAACCCATGTTTCACAAGCAGAAACTCTTGTTAAGTGCTTTTTGCTTTGCTGTAAGAACCGGCAACACATTCGTGGGTTCATTACTGTGAGTATTTTCAATGCCTTCATGATTCTCTCCCCTCTTCCTTCACATCCCTACCCTGTATCTTGCCTCTTTCGGCTGCCTCATTTTCTGCCATGTTTACTGTATCTTTTAGGTGGGTTGACTATGCACGATGGATCGGAATTCAAAAGGCTCATGGTGAAGAACATGCTTAGGGAGTAGATTCACGTTGATTTGCCATCACACAAAACGTAGGTCAAATGATTAGTCATACAGGAGGTTTGTGCCTCATGTTACCAAGTTCTGTTTTTTACGCCGTGTTAAAGTGAACGGAAAATTCAGTTGCAAACATTGGTATATGCCTTCTTATGCTATTTTTGTACGTATATTTTTTCCCCAATGATGTCTTGAAAGTGAGGTGTTTGGAAGACGGAATATTTATAAAAATGGGAGTATGGCAATTGCTGAACTGTTTGGGGCTTTACAAAGATTTTTATCAGGATTTGAAGCTGTCTCTTTGGTTTCAATTTTAATCAATCCATTGTGCGTTTGGTTGGAGTGAGCATTTTCTCCTCTCTTTTAGAAATTTTGACTGTTAATTCATATGGATTAACTCATACAAATGTTAATTGCGAACGCAAATGTTTTAGATGAAATCTAATGGTATAATCTTTATGATTCTTGTGTAATATCAAATAAAAAATATTAGGAATTCAAAGAAATTCTATAAATGTACGCGCTTTATAAAAAATATTGGAGTATATGTCGATTTTGATATCATTTTTTACTATTTCAAACTATTATGTGTACTCCACTCTATATTATTAAAAATATTGGAAAGTTGCTCCCAAAAAAGACAAAAAATGTGAAAATATTTATAAGATCCACATAACTATTTTCTATCTCATACAAAATTATTACCCGTGGCCAAAGTTTAACCTAGCATTCTAGGGTTACAAGTGAATAAGTGATACCATGCAAATATTCCTTTACGATTTATAGCAAGTATTATACGTAATCATTAAAATTTTGTAGTAAAACCCTTCAATTTTGCCAACATTGCTTTGTGTTCTTTTCAAGGAATCTTATAACAATGAGTTGTTCAAGTTTAACCTTTCCAATCATTAAAATCTATGTTGATTTTGTATACAATGTTTTGTATGGTTGAATTGTCCAATAATACAATATACTCTAAAATTCCAAGCAACTCAGTGAGGTTAAACAATTCTTGTTAGGTTTTACATTTACAACAACAAATAAAACAATTATATAAGACAATAACATGTGTTACTTCATACTTGCACTTTGTGCAAATGGTATACATCATACATGTAAGGTAAAATACATCCTATGTTGGTCCATATTTCATCAACATCAATATTATAGATTACACAACTGCTCACCTACAATTTGTGGCATGAATACTATATATTCCACCCATTTATACGAAGGAATCTCTGATCTAGATATGTGACATGAAATCAGGCGTCTTTGGTAAACTAAAAACACTTTGTAGATGTGAAGTATCAAGTACCAAGATTAGGACCGTCAAACGACTGCGTCTTTCTTAGATTCCAATGCAGGCCTTCATGAATACTGCGCAAGAAATCACTGGTGGAATCAACTTGGCATGCAGTTGGCACAGGCCAAGGAGCCATGCTGCATATAAGTGCATCACCAGGAGCCAACTGTTTTCTATCTTTGCCATCAAATGACGCCCATGCAGGGTTCTGCTGTTGAATGGTACTTGCACTCTCAATGTTACGTGCTCTGGCAATATCAAAGGCCGAAAGGACAGAGAGTGGGGACAGATTGGTGTGAATAAAATTCCAGGAACCTGTTAAAAAATTAGTAAGAAAACTATGCATTCATCACAAGTATCGACAACTTCATTCAGCAAATTGAGTGTGAGCCTGTGATGGAAGAGTAAGAGAGTGAAGAAGACAGAGACAGAGAGAAAGTGGGAAGTGCGCTTCTCAGTACGAGAACAAAAACAACTAGTTTTGTAACATCAGCTCAAATGTATACCACTTACTGCACCCATTTGCCTTTTCTGGTCGTATTTCTTAGGGTAAAATTAGGTAAAACTAGGAGAACGTTGGAGAAAGAAATGTTGCGGTCAGTTACTAAGCCAACAAGCTAAAAGCAGATCTTACTTTAGAATGCTCCTCAAGCTCAAAGTATGAGTTCCTAATGGTGCTGATTCTCAAAAGTACCAACGGAATAAATTCCTTTCTGATCTAAATTAATTTTGACTACATTTCTATTTTAGGTCATCCCAGAAAAAGAGGCCACTCTCAAAATTGAGTAACTCAAATTTTGCACTTACCCTTAACTAAGAGTTCTGAAGAAAGACAAGATTAATGTGGAGATGTAAAAACTACAATAGTGAAAAATTAAGATATTTTAACTCAATTTCTAAAACAAAGACTCCAAATCAAATGTATTACTCGGATGATATATATAGGCTGCAGCCAGTAGGCATATCAGTATAATGAGCAAAACACATGCACACAGAAACAAGAGAGTGAAGAAGCTTTAGCTGTTGGACACACCTGTGGATGGACCATTGATCCTCCAGCTGCCAATGAGTATGCAGTGCTTCCAGAAGTGGTGGATAAAATTAAACCATCTCCTTGAACACATGTCACAAAGGTGTTGTCACAGTAGCATTCTAGATTTGTGAGATATGACGATATCCCTCGATCAATAGTGACTTCATTTAGAACGAGAATTGGCTCCTCCGTATCATATTCATGTTTTGCCGACTCCCTAATTACATGGCACTGCAACCTGTGTCGTAATGTGATACTGATGGGCCCCTGAAGCACCGAATCGAGTGATTCCTTATATTGCTCACTATCTAAGGGGAATTAAGGAACAACTCTGATAGTATCAAGGTAAAGTAAAAATATCACTTCAACATTCTAGCATGAAGCAGTTAGTATCACTATATTCATTGGGAATAACTTTGAGAGGAGAGGTTAAGGTAAACCTATTTTACTTGGACTCAAGTACTCGTATTGGACACGGGTACAAATGCCCAACTATGTTATTTTATAAAAACAGTTCATGATTTTAGCCCAAAGTGAAGTATTGAAGTGTCCATGCCCTTTTGGATTGTTGAGACACGGGTACTTGAGGTAAAGTGAAAAGTCTGAAATCTGAATAACATAGAGGTAAATTTGGCAAAAACACTTCAAAGCGTTGTTAGTTTCTTAAGATGACTTGGTTCAAACCCAAAAAATAATGCTCTTTAGACTCGTATCTAGAACTGAGAGCAACTTGGAAATCACAAAGGATACAAAATGGAGTCATGAAGCCCAGGGATCCCATAGAATATGGAACTACAGGAGGAACTGGTCCTTTGAACAACGAAGCAGCCTGCATCAAGAAGCAGGCATTAGTCTCAGGAGGCACAAAAACAGTAACATAAAACGATAATTAGCTGCTACTCTGCTAGCACCAATCTCATCTCCTCAAAGATATATTTGCTGCATACTGAGAATGAAACTTCTTAAGCAATATGGAATGCCCAAAAACTTGAGTGGATCCTGTCAAAGGCCAGGTTAAAATGTTTACAATCTTAACATAACTAAGCCAAAACTAAGGACGCTAATTTAAAATGGCAGTTTCCAATTTTCCCCTCAAAAAAATAGAAATTCTAAAATGGCAGTGAAGATCATTTCTCAAAAATGGATAGTACTACAAAATGAATAATTGATATATTAAACTGGTCAAAGTCATTAAAACTCTTTGATGCAAACGTTTCATTAGTTGGTAGTCATGAATTCAACTAACAAATTTTACATGGTTAGATAATAATAGTTAAAAATTTCAAGACAGAAATATATTGACTTTAAAGTTTAGACAACTGTGGCAGGTATGAACAAGGGAACAAATGTAAAGCATCCAAAGTCTGTTAAGTGACAACTTACTGTATAAGTTTATCCATCAGGAATTTTCCTCATGTATCTAACATCCACTTGTCCTTTATAATCTAATTCTAAAATGAATACGAAAAGGAACAATAAACATACCCAAAGTACAGTTCCATCTCCACCAAGAGTCACGACCAGATCAACTTTTGTATGTAAGAGCAAGACCTCCTCGTCTGTCAATGAGCAAAATATGAGAGAGAGCAGAAGAAAGTAAAATATGGACAATTTGGGGTAAACTGCGTTCATATAACCAACACAGGCCAAACGAATAACGTGGCTGCTACAAGTTCCTTTAAAAGTTTCTTATAAAGTACATAGAAGTAACAAGTGCTGTTGGGTATGGTATTACTATTATCGCCTTGCGAGCTTCAAAAGCTACTGAAAGTAAAACCTTGATGTTTGAATCTTACCATCCTTCCATGTCTGAACAAAGTTGAAGGAAGATGATTCGTCTAAGAGTTCAGATCGAACTCGTGGTTCCACATATATGTCTAACTTCTTCTGCTCTTTCAACCATCTGCAAGTTATTGTACACACCTGATGTTACTTGAACCTAGAGTAGCTATTCAGATTAAAGGCATCGCCAAGTTGATCGAAGGCTTCAGATTGGATGCAGGCATTAATTAAAAAAAAGACTACTTCAAGGTATAAATAAATTAGTGGCACTTTATAAGTTAGAACTAGTATTTGGGCCCGGGCGTTGCCCCGGGTTAATATTGTTTTCCGAATTTGATATCATTTTTTTCCATTCCATTAAAATATATTTTAAAAAAACTCAACATTTAAAAGGTACATATATAATAATGTGGACACTTAAAACATGATTAAAAGTTGGTTGAGATGGTAATTATGTCATGTATACTATCAAGAGGTCATGGGTTCAAATCCTGTTGCAAGCTAATTTTACTTTTGTTAATTAACATGACTTGTGCACACATTGGACAATTCTAGTGTAGTGACAGAGGTGCCACGTGGCGTGTATACATTGTCATGCACGCCTTTTAATATATTTGTGTATAGTTGTATAGATTGTGTACCTGACAAGTTCAGAGCATAGAAGACGAACAGAAGTCGAATTTGGCTTGGACAAAACAAGAACAGTCTTGGGATCAGTCTCCCACTTGAGAAATATCTGTAAGCATGGAACAACACATCATTCGATTGAGATTTGAGACACAAAGAGGGGTAAAAAATAGAGGAACAGAATCCCAAAACTAAGTTTTGTAGCTACTAGATAATCTAATACCGAGTATTTGGCATGGAACAACTGATTATTCAAGCATACAAGAAAAGAGAATTCCAAAAATAGTCCCCACAGACCAAAGCTATCAGAGACATGATTGCATGGAATTTTACCATTCAAAGTTAAGTGCACACATACAACAAAGTAGAAAATTGTAGAAGCACAAATACAGCAAGTCCAGTGAAGTCTATAACTAAAACCACGACTTACAGAAAAGAATGCTAAGGCTCAGTCAATCCAAAGTCCAGGAATTGTAATCAATCTTAATCAAGTATTAGTAAGAATTAACTCTCTAGTCTGTGATTATCTAGCAAAGATAATATTATATTGACACATTGTTCAGATAGGAGGAAATGGAGGGAAAGGGAAGAAAGGGAAAGGGAAAGGGAGGGAAACAAGTTCCCTTATTTGGATAAGGGATTGGGGGAAGGAAAGGGAGGGAGAGGGAAGCATTCATTTTCCCTCCCTCTTTAATAAACATCGTCCCTCCTATATTAGAAAGATTTGGAAGGAAAATGGAGCTCCATTGCCCCCTCCCTTCCTCCTCTAACCCTCACCTTCCTTTCCCTCCTATATTGCTATCCATACAATGTGTAAAAGTTTGTAAACAACATAATACAGCCAAGATGAATGTGATCCATTATTACAATTATCATGCATAGTCAATATGTATACCTGCTTGCTACTGCGCTCAGTAGTTGTTATGTTTCCTCTGTCAAAAGAGACTACATCATGCTTATATTGATTTCCATTTGCACCTTCACTATTCCATGAGAGTTTGAATGACGCCTGCATCAGGAAAACGAAAAAATATATTAAAAAAAGAATTCTGGAGAGGTTACCACCGGCATAGCCATTTAAATGTGAGTCTTGATAAGGAAAGAAATCTAATACTGATAGTCAACCACTTTTAGACGGATATGACAGTTTATTAAGTGAAATACTGGTCTTTCTAAATAAGATCAATTCTATTAAACTAGAAACGGCCAGCCAGATCACAACTCAAAGATGGAGTCAGCTGAAAAACTACCTTCTTCACTATCTTTTTGTTCACAGACTCAGAATCTGATGTTGGTTCCCCATCCCGGAGAACTTCATGATTGCAGATTCCATTTGCCCCGCAGCAATGACCATTTTTCCCGTTTGCTGGGACACACGCATCAGGTTGGTCAGCCAAGTCTGCTGTTCTCTTGTTCGGAAGGTCACAAGAATCGTTCCCAGATGATAGCACTGCCATGAAATCAGCAACTTGTCACAACACTTTCTTTACACATCACATGATTGGAGACTAATCACTAGCAGTAATGTTGAGAATCTCTGTAAGGAAAACTAAAGAAAAAGAAAATGCAACTGAACATATCCTATTCCGAGTAGAAATTTTTTATCATACCCACAGAAATCCTCATCTTAGACCTACCAGGCACCAGCATACCTAATGTAATGGTCACAAGCTTGAATGAAGGTCCATCGAGTCCTTCAACCTAGTCGTTCTACAAACTTTGAGTTTTCTAGACCTATGTTATTCCTAGCATCTTTATAATATAGAAGTATATTATATACTATATACAGAGAAGTGCAAAGCTTATTCAAGGAGTGAAACTATATGTAATGAATTAATGGACTGGATAAAAAACAATGACCAGGATAAATTAAGAAGCGGTTGCACTTGAAATGACAGGCTGAGAGAGCTTTATATAAGATGATTTTCAGATTTCTTATCAGTTAAGGTATTACTCATAAAATCGGTCTGAGTAAGGGTAGGAATATTAAGGAAGTCTCTGTTATCTGGACTCTAGAGATCACACAGTATATATGTCATATTTATCCGTTTCAGTTTTCCAATCAGTCGCAACCCTCTTTAAAGTCATCATAAGTAACTGAACTGGATAGCTATTATTACGAACAATTCTTAGCTGGACCTGTCTTTCATAACTCAGCTAATATATACAATTGCATATAAAATATCTACTTATGCTCACAGTTGTTCCTAATGCTAGAAAGATCCCTCATGCACATGCTCTGTATAGCTTCCTTCACTGGGAAACAATTCTATGTTTACTTCATTTGGAAAAAAAGAAAAAAGGAGAGACAAACATCTTCTCTTATCTTTAACTTCAGATCTAGAGCTTGCCCAGAAGAAAGAGGTTGGTGGATTACTTGTCTCAAAAATTCATTCCATGTATAGCGAAATTCCACACAACCGCAACAGGGACAAAAATAAGAAGTAAACAATCAAATCGAAAATGTGGTCTGTGTATATAGAAACCTTTGCGTTCCAGTTGCAGGTTCCTTGACTTCTCCAGCTCAAATTTTCGTTTCCATTCAGTTGCCTCGGCTTGAGCTGAAGCCTTTCCTTCTGCAGCACGCCTCAGTGCCTTTGCAACAGCTAAAGCAGCAGATAATAATATAATCATTTATAAGTTATAATAATGGTAAAATAGGATTATTTCCATTCAAAGGAGTACCAGGATTGATAAATCTTACTTCTCATAGCTTCAGAAAACTCTACAAGATGATCATCTCCTTGAAGAGGTTGCTGACTAATCTCTTGTACTGCCTTTTCCGAAAATAGGGAAAGTGAATCTGAAGTTCCATTTTCATGAGGTGAACAGGAAACATTTCCATTTTCTACATGTAGAAACCCATGAAGGATTAGTGAGAGCACTTGAGTAATTTAGATCAGGTATTATTTTACTGTCCACAAAGTTCAAAGATGACTCCCAAAGTATTGAGGATAAAAGAATATACTTTCCAAGGCAAGCCATTCAACAAAAGAAAAAGAAATGCTCCAAAAAGAACAGAGCAGAACAAGTACAACAAGCAAGAAGCTCGCAGAGCGGATCAGTGGAAAGCTACAAATACGAGGCTTAATGCACCAGGATTTCGTCTTGGAACTCAGGACATGGATAAAGACAAGAACTTGATAATGAATACGTGCACTTTGAAAATTTAACGTCCTCAGAGAAGCTTTATTTACTCATGGGGGATCGATTAGCATTACCTCTTCTTATTTAAAGGAGGATCCTCCTAAACACTAACCCTACAAGGTCAGACCCATCCACTCACCAGAAGTCAGAAGATCATCCTTGAACTCCTAAAGAGCTAGTAGATATCATCAAGGTTTGGAACTTGGTCTTGATGATGAAAAAATCATACATTTACTAACTTAACCAACTGAATTGCACCAAGATCTAGGATTAAGTTTTTGATGAAAATGCTAATTCGTTTTCTTGCCAACTATAAACCTGCATCAAGAAAATCCTGGTGCTTTTACGTCATGCAGCATGTTGTGAGGACAACATGAAAATGAGAGAACACTATATACCAACCCAACCACTAAGGATCAAAATGCAAAGAATCCCCAAAATCAGAAAGTAGACCACAACCTGCTTAAAGTTCTACTAAAGAAGCTGTGTCGATATGATATGACCCAACATAACAGAAACAACAAGAACCATCCATTGCAACAAGGCTCCTGCATGATTTCTAACTGAATAGAGGCTATAACAAAGAACCTTGACACCCCCTACCCCCATGAAGCCTAAAAATCAAGTCAAAGTAAAAGTTGAGCAAAGCAATATCACCGGCCAATCCAAATCACTTTGCAATCAACACAGATAGAGCATCAGGCCAGTAACAAGATTCCTCGAACTTATTATTAATAGTTTTCTCACTCCTGGAATTGAAATCCCATGAGGCCATGAGAAAGCACAATCTTCCTTCAAGGGCAAGTGTGAAATGTTATCTTTCAACAGCTAAAACCCTTTGTTCAGGCACTAACTCTACTCCCTTCATCCCACAAAAGGGCAACACTTCCAAAATGATCAACTACAAGGAGGCACACATTTGTTACTCACAAACACCCTATAACCTCAAATTCCCAATACAATCTAACCCCATATTCAGAACATTGAACTGTAATTTGGAACACTTATTTTTACATCATTTTGTGATCGAAGTCGAACCGATTTCCTCCAAGGAGAGCATTAACACAACATTCAAGCTAAGCATACATTTCATTTTCAACATAAACCAACTCACAAGTCACAAGAAATTTAACCAGCCAAAACCCCAAAACCATCCACCTCAACTCCTCCTTTCTACATAATAATTCTATTTAAAAAACCCAATTATAACATAAAGTTATTTCCTTCAAATTCAATCAAACTCTACAGATTCAGATAACCCAAAAACAAAACATTCTTCACCAACACAAATCAACTAAAAAAATCACAAATTTAGCTTAAAAGACAAGAATTTGAACCTTAATTCACAATTCTAACAACAAATTACACCCAAAATAATGAAAAACCCTAAATCTGAATCAAAATTTATAACAAAAATCCAACAAAAAAAACACACACACAAAAAAAGAATTGAATTCACCTGACGAGGAGACATGTTTGATGAAATAAACCCCAAAAATTCCAATCTCAATTAATGATTAAGAGAGAAAAATGAAGAGGGTTAGTTGAGTTTTTAGCTTCTCTCTCTAAAAACACAAATCAACTGCCACTTTCTCTCTCTATGATCATCAGCAAGACAGAGATTTTATAAGTGAGTAAAGAAAGCTACAACATTTTGGGAGGTGAATGTGAATGTAAAGGTGGGTGTTATTTAGTTTTTGAGGAGAGAGAAAATTAAAAAAATGGATTGTGGGACCCACTTGTGATGCGTGGAGATTTTTGAAGGAGTTTGATTTGATCAACTTCAAGAAAAAAAAAAAAAAAAAACTTCTGAAAAAAAAAATTCTGAAAAAAAAAATTACTTTATAAAAGTGACAATTGGAAGAGTAGATGATGAGATCATGATCAATGTGAGATTTTTTTCAAGTTGTCTGGTCAAAGGCAAACAGTCAACTCTAAACATAGTCGACAAGTTTTGTAACTTAATTAAGTGGCATGTTTCATAAGTTCTTAGTCATATTAGATGTATTTTCAACATAAAACTGTAAAATTTTAATGTTCGGAATTGAATAATACTTGAAAGTATACGTTTTTAACGTAAATTAATTTTAATGTTCGGAATTGAATATAGTTGAAACTTGAAAGTATACGTTTTTAACATAAATTAATTTTAATGTTCGGAATTGAATATAGTTGAAAGTATATGTTTTAAATACAAATTATTTTATACCTACTTTGCTTAGATTAATTGTTACGTTGGTCAAATTTTGTTACTGTTTTTTTTTTTTTTTTGAGGGGAAATTTTGTTACTGTTAATTTGTTATGTTTTAGTGGTTGCGTCGAATAAACGACACAACTTTATTCAAATATTGTTATGATGATTAAAATATTTGTGTAATCTTTTACTTAAGAGTTAATTTTTTTAAAAAACGCATATATTAAAGTTGTCTACAGATACTTTGAACTTGCAATATACTACCTTTATCTTATATTATAATATGGAATATTTATATTTTATATTTTTTTAATATTTAAGATAACTTACAAATTATATTGATAAACTTTGGAATAATTCGGCAAAAGTAGACTGTAAAAAGGTCGGTAGGAATCTTTTGTTTTGCAGATCATATGTGATGTTGTTAGTTGTCGACACAAATGTACACATGTTCATTATAGGTAATTAGATGGTGATTGACTTTTAATTTCATGTGATCTACAGGTAGTGTAGTGTGACCGTCGATAATGAACAAGCTCGGAGACTGGATAATTTTAATAATTAAACTAGTGATAAACCACGCCCCATTTCCTATTTCTTTATAGGGAAAAGCTAAAATGCAGCATTAAGAGTTGCATATAATAAGCTAAAAATGAAAAAAAAAAAAAAAGCATTAACTGATCATTTATTAAATAAATTAATACAAACTTTTATCATAAATTGACAACTAATTTCCATTTTAAGCAATATATTTATATCTTATATACAACCCTTATAAAGCTGTATATAGCATAATCCTTCTTTATATTACGAACTTAATTCCAAGTACTTTTGAGCTGAGATTTTGGGATCTTGCAACTTGCAAATACATTGGACTAGAGATCCTGATACATGCACACATAGAATGAATCTTCT
Organism: Beta vulgaris subsp. vulgaris; assembly: GCF_026745355.1. Lineage (NCBI taxonomy): Eukaryota > Viridiplantae > Streptophyta > Magnoliopsida > Caryophyllales > Amaranthaceae > Beta > Beta vulgaris. The sequence continues at coordinate 63,297,420 of NC_079205.1, read as the reverse complement.
TGTTCCTTTCCCTTTTTGTCCTTTTCATTCTATATAAAAAGAAAGAAAAAAAAAACTTTTTTCTTTCAAAGGAAAAAGAATAAAGCTTTTTTTTTTGAGGAGAAAGAATAAAGCTTTTTAAAGATGTATGAAAAGAATTGATAGATTACATCCGCGTATGAAGATTGATAAAAAAGGGGGTGAGTTGGTAGCAATAATAGCATGCAGATATAAATGTTACTTGTACTAATTAAGTAATTAGTAGGTTAATGATTTTTCCACAAAATCTTATCCTACCACCCTAATATAAGTTGATATCTTGATGATTAGTGGGTTATGTTTTTATTAATTTTTTGACATCAGAAAATTATGCAAATTTAAGTACTAGAGAAAAAAAATAGTTGGTGTAGTCTAGATAGCTTTGCTAGGTCATGGGTTGTTTGAATACGGGTGTGCGAGACCTTCATTATATAACAAGATGATGATGTACGCGCAAGCGTAGCGATGTCATGGATGATTCATTTGACGAGGATATCACTGGGTTATGTTAAATACAACATGATGTTAGTTATTTACATATCTTCTATTTTACGTGTTTAGTATTAAATGTTTTTTTTTTACAATCACAAGTTTTGGTTATACAGTTTAGTAAATTTGTCAATCAAAGTTAGAAGGTATTTATAATACAAAGAAGGGGAGAGGGGATTCGAACCTGTGACCTATCGTTCACAGCACCTCAGTCTTAATTACTAGGCCAAGACATCCTTGGTTAGTAGAAAACACTAATTTGATATCAAATAATAGTGTGTAAAAACCAAAATTAGTATTGGTCGTGTTGGAAGAGAGCTAGCATGATCTGAGTTTGGCAAATCGAAACAATTAAAATGTCATAACTTCCAACATAAAAAAATTGAGTTGCATTATTTGATTTCCTTAATAAAATAAAGCATATGAGCAAGTCTTGTGCCACACGATATGTACCAAACTATTATAATCAAACCACTTAACACTTGATTTTTTCGATTTTATTTTGTAACTGTTTGATATAATATCTTTTGGAATAAATTTAACTTATAAGTTTTTTGTATAATATGTAACTATTTAGCTTATTACTTTTTCGTCTCATAGTATAGTGCCTAATTTCATTTTTGCACGGATATTCAGGTCAATAGAATCTAAATAAAAGGTAAGTAATGTTTATGTAGGAAATAAATTTCCAAAGATGTGATAGTATTATAGTAAAACGTAAAATTTTGAATAAATCATATGGCACTACATAAAAGATTCCATAAAAATTTATATCCTACCTAACTAATTAGATATATGCATGATCTTCTGCAACATAATAAGCACAAAATCTTCTGCAACATTCTTATGTGTTGTGTGAACATAGTATCCTCTTTCAACATAAAATTCCAAATGATGTTTATGCAACGCATATGAATTTTTATTATGGGAGACAATGCTAAAGAAGATGTCCTATATCATATATACCTAGTAAAGTTCAACCTAGTGATAAAAATTTGACCTCATAACTTCAAGATTATGGGATCGAATTCTAGTATGTAGTATTCCCACTGGTTACTAGAGACTCTTTGAAAATGAGGTTTCTCTTATTACCCCTTCCTTCTAATAAATCTGACCTGCAAACTTAACTGATTGATTTGTGCGAAATATCAGTTCAGTAGAGTCGTTCTTCTTACCTACCTTTAAAAACTATATCATGTCATAAAATTCTTTTGCTTCTTCTCCATTCTACCAAGTTACGGATATACTCCCTCCGTCTTTTATTAGTTTACCCCTTTTGACTTTTGACACTATTCACATACATGCCTTTGACTATCTTTCGTAATTTGTATTTAAAGAAAGATATAGTCATGTGAGATCTTGTTGGATTCGTCTCAATGTGTATTATCCAAATATCAACTTTTTGTAATTTTTGCTTATCGAAAATTAGAGATATTAAGGTTCAAATTAATATCTCGGCAAATGTGCCTCAAAGAAAGGAGTAAACTAATAAAAGACGGAGGGAGTACATTTATTCTAGAAGGTCAATTATAGTTTTTCATTCATATATATATTTTATTATTGTCTTAAGTAGCACAAAGTCATACTGTTAAAGTAAAACAATCCATTTTAGAAAACACGACAATTTATAATTTATATTTCGACACTTTCTTTTGTTTTTCCAAATAAAACAAAGCATTATTTTTTACAAATTCAACGCAGCTTTTGTTTTCCCCCACCAAACTCCAATCATTGACCAAAGAAATTATTTTGACTTTTGACAACTTCAATAATTCAACACTAGCCACTTTTTCATAATTGATAATTATACGTGAAATTTTCCAATTTAAACCTAAAAAAAATGCAAAGTGGTCGGTGACCTAGCATATTACTTCCTAAAAAAAGATTTTCTTTTTTGTTGCAGTAGAAAAACATATAATGCTAACATTCGCAAGATCGAGCAAATTATGGAGTACCCGGTGGAAGCGAAATGGAGTAAGTTACGTCTATGATTAATCGAACAACTTTATTCATCACTTAGAATGCAACTATCAAACTACTTGAGATAAATAAAGCCGTAGGGTATTCAGTCTAGTGACCATTAAGTCGAACTTATTTGAATTTATTACATGTGATTCGATATATTTAGTCGAAAAACTACCTTATGTTTATACCTCATTAGCCTGGAGAATAATCCATATACCATAACAAGTTCTTCATTTAAGTAAAATCAGGTTATGAAAATTGTTTCCAAAATATTCAGCTGGTAAAGGTTCATAATTGAGCAGATTAGAGCATAAAGCTAAGTTATCACAAATTCACAATGAAGGTGAACAAAAAAAGACAAAGATCCCAGTCCTATTATAACAGAAGAAAATTGGTTACCAGGATGCCAACTCTCGGAACACTATACGGGACATCCGGAATTTCTCATATACAGCACGAGGACGCCCTGTGAAGATACAGCAGTTCCTCAGTCGATTGAAGACGCTGTTTATTGGAAGCTTGGACAGCTTGTACCGGTGTTTCTCTTTCGTGTTACTAGGAAGTTCCGGATCTTTGCACAATGCTTTGTAGAGCTTTCGCCTTAACTCATATTTGGCTGCAAGTAACCTGCGCTTGTAGTCTAGAATGTTCCGCTTGTCTCCAACATAAGCACCTACTCCAGTAGAAAAACCTACCAAGAAAATGGAGAATGAAAATTATTACTCAGAAAGTATAGAGAGGGGAACTATGAAATATGAAACCCCTTAGATTAGCATCTTCATAGTCATACAATCAACTAAACACGCCAAAAAGACACCCTGCATAAGGACGATTCATATTCTTAAGCAACTCGATACTACTCCCTCCGTCCCATAATATAGTGCTTGTTTCTTTTTTACACGGTCTCCAAGACGTAACTTTGACCTTTAATATCTTCAATTCTGTATCAATAAAAAATATAAAAAGTTGATATTATGAAACTACACATTGAGACGAATCTAACCAGATTGGATAAATATGTTTTTTTATATATACAAATAAGAATATTCGGTCAAAGATGTTAAAGTTTGACCCACCAAAAATGAAGTAGGCACTAATAGTATGTGTAAGTACTGTAATATTCGGTCATTGAGTTCTACCTCTTTGCTGCAATGATCACAAGATTAGTATGTGTAAGTACTGTAAGATCAGCTTCGTATAGTGATTGATTGACAACAAGGAGTATCATTTTCTGTTTGTAATATTCTTTTGGCTTCTCTCATATGTGTATACATTTCGAAACTACCTATCTATTACTCCCTCCGTCCCATAATATAGTGCCTAGGGGTGATAATGAGCCTGACAAGCTCGCGAGCAGCTCGGGCTCGGCTCGGTCAAAGCTCGGTCAAAGCTCGGCTCGAGCTCGGGCTCGGCTCGAGACTTAAACGAGCCGAGCCGAGCTAGGCAAAGCTCGGCTCGTAAAGCTCGTGAGCAGCTCGTTTATTATTTTATATTAAAAAAAATATTCTTATTAAAAAATATTTTATATTAAAAAAATTTAATACTAATTTATATTTTAATTTAGATTACAAATTATATATTTTAATTTGTGATCCAACTTCACCTCTACTCCACTAGGCACTAAAGTCCCACATTGGTTAAGAAAACAAGGATCAACCTTTTTCTTTTAAATAACTACTATTATTCCTTACTTCAACTTAAAGTTTAATTTTGTATCTCCTTGGTTGGGAAAAAAAACTATACTTTATTTTCTTCATAGAGGGAATGAAGTATAATTTTAAATAGTTGATTATTTAATCCTTAAAATATTTGATAATTTTTCTTTAGCAAAACATGGAGTCCCACATTGAAATTTTAACAATGTAGGAGGGATTCCAAGTTATAAAAGCATATGTAAACAAAACAAGGGTATAATGAGTTTTTTTCTTAACAAAACATGGAGTCCCACATTGAAATTTTAGCAATGCTAAGAGGGATTCCAAGTTATATAATGCATATGTAGAATGAGTTTGTTTATCTTAAACAAACATAAAGTTCCACATTGAAATGGGGATAGTGAGTTTGTTTTTCTTTAACAAACCATGAAGTCCCACATTGAAATCTTAGCAATGCTAAGAGGGAAATCAAGTTATAAAAGCATATGATGGGTGAGTGAACAAGCTCACCTACTTCGAGCCAAGCCGAGCTCATTAGTCGAGCCTAACGAGCTCGGAGCCGAGCCTAAAGAGCTCGCGAGCGAGCCTAAACGAGCTCGCAGAGCCGAGCCTAAACGAGCTCGCGAGCCGAGCTCGAGCCCCAAATTTCCATCACGAGCGAGCTCGAGCTCGGCTCTCCAAGCTCGGCGAGCTCACGAGCCGAGCCGAGCCTGGGAAATTATAAACGAGCTCGAGCCGAGCCCAGTGCTATTCGGGCTCGGCTCGCTCGATAAGCACCCCTACCCTTACCCCTTCTTCATCAATTAGGGGGCTGCCATGAATGTTTCCATCCATGGTAAGCCCCTTTTTCCCTTTTATTTTCAGTTTTTAGTTCATTTTCTTATTTTGTTCAATAAATTAGTATTCTTTATGAGATTTTCTCAAACCCTTTATGGGGTTTTTAGTTTCTGTTTTGGAAATCTCCTTCTCCCCTATGGGAGTTGTGAGTATGGTTCTTTTGTTTTTAGGTATGAGAAATTATTCTCATTGGTTGAAGTTCGAGATTCAACCTGAAGAATTAGGGTTTCACAACTTCTGTAAAATTATGGAAGACTATGGAGTACATTCATCCCAAAATTTCCGCACTGCAGATCGTATGCCGAACCAGAGCGAACTCACAGATTGCATTGCTTCAGATGAAGATTTTTATTAAGGCAAAATTGAGTCAAATCTGCGATGTTTACATTTTTAGGGTTTTATGTATTTCTATTAGAATTTTATGTTTTTCAGAAATGAATTGTAAGTGCCGTTTGGCGAAATATTAATGAAATCCCTTTTCTTTCTTTCAACAAAAAAAAAATGTCATGTAGTGGGTCTATTAGTCTAAACATGGCTTCTTCTTTTTCTTAAGTTACATTATTTTCATTTTTTTTTTACAACAAGATCACGTAAAGGTTAAAACTAACATAGTCGGTCTTGTCTTGTCTTAACAACTAAGTCATGGGTCTCGTAGACCTGGTTCCTACTTACTCCCTAGTAACAAGATCATGTAAATGAGTTGTGCAGAGTTCAGAAGGATCTTTAGTTCATTTATCCACGGCCAATTTGCTTCCATAAGTCCTTTTAGAAGAGCGTACGCCTCCGCTTGAATTACAGGCGATGCCATGACCCTGTCGACTGTCGTTACCTTCGAAAAGCACACAATTTTCTTGATCTGCCTTCTACCCTATACCTATTGAGCTATTCCTTTCCCTTCGTTTTTTCATGTGCCATCCGCTTGCACGATGCAGCAGTGCTGGTTAGTGCAGATGATGTCATACTCCAGGATTTTCAGCTTCTTTTCCAGGTCATCATGTCCCTGTCTCTTCGTTTGGTTGTATTTCCGGTGCCTCGGACATTATTTTTACTTAATTTAACTACTTTTGTTCAACTTAACTTATTTTGACTAATTTGCCAAACTTTATCTAATTTTGTTGAACTTTAGTTAATTTTTGTAACTTTCCTTGTATTTTGCTTAATATAAAGTCAATAAGAAGATTTTAACATGAAAACAATTTATTATGCATATTTTTTAAAATCCAAAACTTGTATATATTTTTTAACGTAATGAATATCTTTAACTATCAAGTGCATTTTCTTTGGCAAAATATGTATCTTTTTTTTTCAAGAGAAAATATTTTTTTGTCTCGAAAACTAAAATATGCATATTAGTTTCAAAAATTATGTACATCTAATACGAAAAATATGTCCATTAGTATTTCTCATCATCTTCATTTTAAGAAACTCTTTAGTGAATCTCTCCCCTATTTTGCCTACCTCAAACTTATTGCTATACTTGACTTTTTATTTGTTGAATTTGACTCATGGCCATTTGTTTCCAGCTTAATTTCAATTCATTTTATTTCATTTAAATTCAGTTGCAATTAGTTCGGTTCAGCTCAGTTCCAAATATTCCAATAAAATTCAGTTTAATACAATTCATTTCAGTTGAGTTGTTTTATGATGAGTAGAACAAACCCTCATTTTATTTTTATTCATACTGCCAAACTTATTTTTGTTAAGTTAAACTAACTTCTACAAGAGACTACCAATATGACAATTGACACATATGATAACGTTCAATCCAAAATAATGAGGGGAAAATAATTTGTACAAAACTGAGTAGTACCGAACAATATTCATTTTTTCATTTAATGATAATGTTATCTAATTTAATTATTTAAAAAATGGTAATTAACTAAATAAAATTAAGATTTTTAAAGCAAACATCTTTTGATCATTATCTAACAGAAATAAGTAATAGGAGTCCCACCTAATTACTTTTGTTTTTAAGCAATCAATTATTAAAGTTTGATGCGTCTATGAGATACTATATGAAGAAATCAACTTATTCACGAGGAAAATTTGGGAGGGAAACCAACTTAAATGACTTTTGTAGTTTTGTTTTGAAAACCCCTTTCCGAATACAACAATATTTCTAAATAATTGCATTGAAATTCAAAACTAATTGTAGAAGTTTTAAACTTTTAATTATGTAATTAACTAACTTTATATGCTCGTTGAATGCGAACTATTTTTGCATTTTGTTTTTAAAAAGCTGATGTTTAGTTGAAATGAGGTATTTTTTTTTCTTTTTTCCGTTTTCCCATTTTCCATTTAATTGAAACAATTAATCATCTTCTTTTTTTCTATTATTTTAATATCCTACCCTACATTGCCATATATATATACTAGCATTTTTTACACGCGATGCGTGCTTGAATTCTTTTCAAGGGAGAAACTCGATTTTTTTCGACTTATGTAAAAGTCAAAATTTGAACATTAGACTTACAAAGTATAATTATTTTTAGTTACAAAATTTAATTGGTTTAGTCTCTGTCACTTAAGTCTCTCACCAGTCTCTTTTTTTTTAACTTTTCAAGGTCAAAATTCTATGAACAAAATAGAAATTTTATTGAATTTATCTATGATTTCTAATATTATAATTTTTTAGTTGATTTTTAAATTAAGTGCACTACTTCATGTATTGTGAAGAAAGTGGACACTTGGATTTCAAGTCAAATTTTTGTGAGTATGTATTGACGTTGTAGTGTATTGGTTGTAGTTTGTAAGTTATTTTTTTGGTTTTTGTAAAGTTTCATCATTTTAGTGATTTGTATAATGTAAATTATGCAATTCTATGATTTAACTTGACTTGTGAGTGATTGTTATAATTTTATTTCCAGTATTTTTATTTGAATCTCCCTTTGGTTTGTAAGTGAATTTGTAATTTACAAAGGAAAAAGGGTAAAATAGTATCTTCATTTGGGGACACCAATGCCCCCCCTTCCCTTATATGATAGAAATATGTTGTACTTTAATTCTTGAATGATATTTTACATAAACCTTTTTACCTTGATAAGTAATCGCTATTATATACTTAATAGAAAGAGATAGGCCAGGTCCAAATATATGTAAATGTTTCATTATATATAGGAAACACTATGAAAAAGTAAATAATTTTTTTTCCTTGTCTAACTTCTAAATTATGATTTCACTACAAATACACTTCCATTTTTTTTCCTTGTCTAACTTCTAAATTATGTTTGCACACATTGATATTTAAAAATTTTCATCGTTTCAATTTTTATCCTTTTCTAATTTTAACACTTTGAGCTTCAATTATATTTGAAATGAAATTTTGATTTTTTTCATACACAATTTGATATTGGATTTTTTTTGTAGAAAAACAAAAATCGTTACTTTTCGCAAATTAATTTAGTTTTTTTTTTTCTGAAAAAGGATTTTTGCAAAAAATTGTTCGCAAAAAGTTTGATATTGTTTGGTTTTTCAAAATTTATTTCTGAACATGGACTTTTTGCAAAAGTTATGGGCAAAATTTAATATTGGCATTTTTTAGAAAAAACTAAAATTGTTTTATATGAAAATAAATTAAATTTAAGTCTGATTGTATAAAAGCCCTTTTTTAACTCATTGTTGTCATCTCCATTTTTTTAACTACATAACGGTTAACTAATTTGCTATTGTTTATTTCAACTAATGTGAAATAATTTTGAAGGTTAAAAGAATTATGTACCTTTTTCGAAGTTCGCAAATTGCCGATGGATGAATGTGTTATATCACCGTCAAAATCTTATGTTTTTCTCAAATTTGTGTTTATAGGTAACTTGTGTGAGTATGTAATTGTGAATGGTTCTTGAGAACAGTGATTTGTAAGTAAATTTTTGTAGTAAATGTTTTTGTATGTATTGACGTTCTAGGTTATTAGTTTTACTTTGTATGTTAATTTTTTGTTTTAATAAAGTTTCCTGATTATTTGAGTGATTTGCGTGATTTTTATAACATGATTTTCTTAATTGTATGAGTGATTTGTAAAGTTTCTTCTTTTAAGTGATTTGTGAGTGAGTGTTAATTAATTTTCGATAGTTTTTTTGAGTTCCGATTATAATTTTGAGATTCCTTTTGTAATTTAGAAAGGGAAAGGGGGCAAAATAATCAGTTCAAAAGAGGACACCATAACTCCCCTCTTCCCTTATATAATAGAGATACTTATTCCGTTTCAAAATACTCGCTACACTTTCCATTATGGGAAGTTTCACATTACTTGCTACATTTCTTTTTTGGGCAATAAATTCTCTCTATCTCTCTCCTCCCACATGTGTCCCTTTTCTTTTTACTCTCTACCTCTCTCTTCTCCAAAAATTGCCTACGAGTCGTGATTCTCGTGAATTGAGAAGTGTATCGAGTAATATGAAATGGAGGAAGTAATAAAGATGAGCTTTATAGATATCGTCATAAATTACTCCATAACTAGTGATGATTTGGTAAAAGATGTGCTAAACTGCTGATAATCTCCTAAGTCCTAACCTCCTATCTACTCTCTCAAGTATTTTCCCTCGCAGTAGGACAAAAAACCAATTCGATAAACCCTAAAATCAACCCTCTTTCAATTTTCCCTCGCAATTTCATAAGCCCTAATTTCTCTCTCCTCTTCTTCCCCCCCCCCCCCTCTCTCTCTCTCTTCTACAATGGACACTTTGCAGAACACATACAAAGACGAAGAAGAAGAAGATGACCCAGAAAACATCTCACCTAATGAAACCACCCCAATTGAAAACAACCCAATTCCTGAAATCATTGCAACCGAAAAAAACGACCCATCTGATGAAGCCAATTCATCCCAAAATAATGACATTGTTGTTTCAAACCCTAACCCTAACCCTAATTTAGATTCAAGCCCGAAAATCTCTACCCATGAACCCGAATATCAGCCCGAACAAATGGTTGTGGAGTCATCTGAGAATCCGACGCAATCGACTATCAAGTCCGAAACTTTAGGGTCAGAAGATGTCTCATCTGATTCAATTTCTGAAGATGAGCAAAATCCAGAAAAGAAATTATTGGGGGATGAAGAAGAACAAGAGCAAGAGGAAGACCCACCTTCAAAGAAGCAGAAATTACTGTCCAATTTTGAAAGTGATCCATCAGATTCACCAGTGATGCCGAAAACGGCACCGATTAATGGGAATGGGAATGGGAATGGTGGTGGGAGTAGTAAGAAGTCTAAGAAGAAGACTAAAGGGAACAATGTGTGGACGAAGACGACGTCGAGGAAAGGGAAGAAGAAGTCTAAGAACAATAATAATAATAACAATAGCAATAACAATAGCAATGCCATTACCCCGAAATCGGAGGACACAGTGTTGATCACTCCGATTCCGAGGTTTCCTGATAAGAATGATGATTCTCCGGAGTTGAAGATATGTCTTTCAAAGGTTTATAAGGCGGAGAAGGTGGAATTAGGTGAGGATAGATTGAGTGCTGGGAGTTGTAAAGGGTATAGAATGGTGAGGGCGACGAGAGGGGTGAGTGAAGGTGCTTGGTATTTTGAGATCAAAGTGGTTAGTTTAGGAGAGAGTGGACATACGAGGTTGGGGTGGTCGACGGAGAAAGGAGACTTGCAAGCTCCGGTGGGTTATGATGGGAATAGTTTCGGGTATAGGGATATTGATGGGAGTAAGATACACAAGGCATTGAGGGAGAAGTATGGAGAGGAAGGTTATAAAGAAGGTGATGTTATTGGGTTTTATATCAATTTGCCAGATGGGAATTTGTATGCTCCACAACCGCCTCGCTTAGTTTGGTATAAGGGGCAGAAGTATGTTTGTGCCCCGGACCCTAAGGAGGATCCCCCAAAGATTATTCCTGGTGAGTTGCATCTTTTAATCAAGCATTCTGGTTGCTCTTGTTTTTGTTTTTGTTTTAGCATGTAGACTCTAAAAAGTAGTTATTTTTACAGAAGTATAGGTTGAAGATGAACTGAGAATAATGTTTGTAGAAATTTATATGGTAGTTTGAACTGCTCTTGTGCAATGCAAAGATGGATTGCTGTTGTAGTTTGAATCAGGATTTTTAATACTAAGACTTAACTAACCAATTATAGTTATTGTCCTGTGTTTCGTAAATAGTTGAACTCTGTGCATCAGTATGCTAAGTACTTCCCCAATCTGCCAAAGGCATAAAACATAGTTGTGATGTTTGTTATGGTATCTCGCATGCAAAAAGGGTAAGGTTGTTACATTCTAGTGTCACTAAGTGATCTGCTTGCTTTAATATGAGTTAGATGTACCTCCAATAAGAGCGCAGTTTTCCATTATGCCTTCTCGGCCATATTGTGATGCTTGGAGACTCTCCAGAGAAGCTTTAGCTGCGCCCACATTCATGTGAGCAACATTGTGCTTTTTTCTCAATTGGAACATGGATCCGATAAGCACACATGATAAGAGAAGCTCCCTTAAGTTGGATTATAAGAAGTTAGCCTTTGTCTACATGTGATCGTTTTGCAAGCAAGGTCTTAACTTTTAAGATCTCCATGCAATTCTCTACATCATATACCACAGAATGCGAGGTAAACTTGGATTGTATTGCTAAAGAGATGAAGCTGATGCAAGGAGACTAAACATAATATGAATTGATAGGTTCTATTTCACTGAAGATTGTGGTTGTTTGGCTGTAATTCTCTTGTGGCCATTTGTCAATATGTGCTTGTAAATTTTTTGTGCAATGGGAACTGTTTCTTATATTTGGAGCCCGTTGTGGCTGTAAAGTCTTTTGTGGCACATTTGTCAGATGGAGATATGATGAATGATGCTAAGAAATAAGATACAAGAATGCGATGAATTTCATGGCATATGAGTGTTATGCAATGAATGACAATAGAATATGTAGATTGTCATATTAGAGCTTATTACCAGGTGAGGAAGACGGGTTTATGATTGCACCAATAGGTTCACTGCTGTATTTTTTATAAAATGGCTGGGTGTGACTTATGGAAGAATTGTAGTACTACTCTTAAGTTGTGACCTCGTAGGGATGGACTAGTAACTACTCGATTATCTAAGCTGAGTTACCCAAACCATACTGCACCAGAAATAAGGCACGTTGTTTCTGGCCCGAACTGAAACTGATTTCAACTCCGACTTTTTTTGAGATAACCCGGACGAAGACCCAATGTGTCATAACACAAATATGACTAAATTTAGACCCAACTAGAGTGACCCATTTCTCTGCTCTAGGTGGACTATGATAATTTGAATGTTAAAGAATAAGCTGTCTTGCTCGACTTGAAATTTGGAGTAACGTATTTCTAACCACTTCCCTGCTAGAAGAATAATCTATTGAGGTGTAGCCACGGCTTGGTAATACTACTCTCATAGTCTCATCTCTAGGCTCTAGATATTCAGTTTTAAATATGATCCCTTTTCTGTTTTTTTGCCACTAATGCCTGGGGAACTCTAGCGTTTACAATAGGAAACTGTACGACTTTTTGCCTGCAAATAGCTTTTGATTATGCGTGCTTCATTTATATTTATCTTTGCTGTACGTGTACAGAAACATTTTGCTGTTTATAGTCATTTGTGTCTGGAGTTAAGGCTTGTGGCAATTTAGCCTCAACCAGTTCTTATAACCATTAACCTGATGGACAGGAGGCTAGGTGTTTAACCATAATCTCCTTTCTTTGTTTGATTTTGTTGAGTTTCTACATAGAAATTTCGAAATCCGTTAATGAATAATATATCAGTATCTGTAAGTTAAGAGATCGATCTCTTACCACTGTAAATTTGTTTATAATGCAGGAAGTGAAATATCCTTCTTCAAGAATGGGATGTGTCAGGGCATTGCTTTTAAGGATTTGTTTGGTGGGCGATACTTTCCTGCTGCATCAATGTATACCCTTCCTAATCAACCCAATTGTGTGGTGAAATTCAACTTTGGTCCTGATTTTGAATGTTTTCCCACAGAATTTGAAGGTCGTCCACTCCCAAAGCCCATGATTGAAGTTCCTTATCATGGATTTGACAACCGAGTTGAAAATGGTGTATTAGAAGAGAACAAACATTAGGATGTTTTGTGAAAGTTCCGTTGTATGAAAAGCATGATATTTTGCTCCTTATTCCTGTCTTCTTTTGCTCTTTTGTCTTGAAAGGCAATAGATAGTCCTCATGGAACTGTACAGGGTACAGAGAATGAGGTTGTATTATGATGAATCTTTAATCTAATATGCTCACATGTTGAATACAATTGGCTAGTTTTATTCGTTGCATCCAGATCAAGAAAGTCTTTAATGCTTTTTGGTGTATGATATTTCTGTGATGTTACTTTGAGTATTATAAAGAATTTGATATTTGGTTTGAAGATTTTCTTATGCAAGGGGTGAAACTTTTATTTGTAATACCATCTGTAGGTTGTCCAAAGGGTGATGCTTCAGAATTATCACAAGATTGTGTGCTCAATCTGCAACATCAACTGGATCATATAAGTCCATGTTTTCATATTAATTCTTATCTAACACCATTAAAGCATGAAATTGATTGCCTTGGTAACTGCATCGACCGTTCTATCTTGGTATCTAGTTCAGCTGAAAACTTTAAAGGTAAAGCATGGTTATGTGGCCGTCTTTTGGTTTTATCTGGAAATGAGGCTATCTCTTACTGGCAGGTGTAGTAGCCGCTCCTGCAGAATTTCAAGAAATGAGAATGGTTTTCAGGTCAGCTACACCTGTAATGTTTACGGCAATTTTTTTTTCATGTCTGCAGTCAGGTTTCCATGAGTTGAAGCTAACTCAACATGAAGGAAATTCATATTGACTAATGACTACAATGTGGCCAAGCAGCTGATTATCAGAGGGTGATAGCCAAGGTAAGGTTTTCTTGTTGAAGCCTCTACTTCTATTATATCTACTCATATGTTTGCTGTAGTATCTGATATATCTCTTCTGATATGCATTAGAGACCATAGACTTTTTAGTTAGTAAACTTTGATAATATCTACTCAATACACGGAGTATGGATCACCATCTTCCCATGAGTAGATGGTTAAGCTTTGATACCAAGTTCGCTAAGCACCCAAGCAATATAGGAGCACAAATTACAATCTAATAGGAAATTGAAATTATGTCATTACAGTCATCTTAAATATAGCAGTATTTTTGTGATGAAGCAGTGTTTTACTATTGTTGATAACAATAAACTTCAAGAGTTCAAAATTTCAACCTTGAACATCAGGTGTGCGTTATAAAAAAAAACGTAGTACTAGATGATGCTAGCAAGAGAGAAAGAGAGAGGGGACATGGATATTATTTGAATCATATTATCTTATCTTTAGTAATAAACTACTACAATTGTTTGTGATTGATACAAGAATAAATAATCTTTCTTTTTGCATTGTTTAGTGTCTTTTAAATTTTACCATGTATTCTGTATATAGTTGCATTAATGTTACAGAAAAACTTTGTAATTGCATTTGTCGTGCATGTCAAGATAATTTGTCCTTCTCTTCTGATAACACGATAGTTGTATCCAATGCACAAATGGTAGAACTCTCTTATGCACAACAAGCTTACGTAGTTAACGCTGTAAACGCACTTTGAAATTTGTACATACAGCTTTGACTAGGGGATTGGAGAGCTTAGACCTTCTTGATAGGACAATGGATATTGAGGTTGGTGCCTCCTGGAAGGAAAAGCAGTGCCTCTGAAAGAGGGTCTCTTCTTAAGGTGGTTCAAGGTTTTCTTTCTGTAAATTGTCTGAAAAAGTGGTGATGCTCTTTCTCTGATCTTGAAAACAACAAGAAATAGGACCCTGTAACCGAAGATGAGTATGAAAATTGCTGCCATGTCCCACCACTTGGAATGAGTCAGTGGTACCCCTAGCATGTTTTGGACAATATATTCCCCCGTCAATTTGGGATCACCGGGTATAAGTGGATCGAATGTGAGACCTATGAGATCATTCTTGTAATTACCCTGCATTTATCAAGCTTTGATTAGTGAGATTAAACAGTTGATTTAACATTGGTATGAACTCTATAACCTGAAAGTTAATTAATCTGGACCTTTATACACATTGATGATTGATATGTTATTAAGGTGTGACACAATTATTTAATAAGCAATTAGCTAGGGCATAGTTTACGCTTCCTCTTCCATGTATGGAAATTTCACATTAGCTAGAGCATAGTTTACGCTTCCTCCATGTATGGAAATTTCACATCCCTGCCTCATTCCTGGGTTTTGCATATGTGTCATCAGTACTCTATATAACAACCCCTCAGTTTGGGTCTTGCTGTGTAGAGGTTTTAGGCTGTGTTTGGTGTAAAGCAAAACATTGAACTCAAATCTAGTTTTAATTGGAAGTAGATTTCAATGAATATTAATTTTTGGACTTGATTTTTCTTTTTCAGCTTTAGAAAAGTTAGATAGAAAAGGAAAAAGGGAAGTGAAGGAGGGAAAAAGTGAGGGATTCGAAGGAAATTTTGGCATTCCTTCTCAAGAAAAAGAAAATCATTTCATCCTTGGGAAAAAAAATTCACCTTAAGAATATTACTTAAACCCCTTTGTAAAGCAAATGGAGGAAAAGTAGTTTAGGCCAGAAGACTATCTAGTAGAGAGATTGTTTCCAGATTCCTATTGTATTCTATGCTTTTCTAATTGTTTCTGTTCAAACAACAAAAATAGCATCATATCCTGTGAGTACCTGTATTCCCCATGATCCAAAGCTTAGATATGAAACAGGATAGCGCCAAAACACCTTAGGAAGATCAGGTAGCTGACGGAAAAAGCCCGAGGTCATCAACATTATTCCCTGCATAACAATCCGTGATCAGTGAGAAATTTTTTTGCAAGTACACCCACAAAAAAGGTGTTGAATCAAGTAGTTCATCTTACAATAACTCCAGCCCCTGTGACAAGTCCCATTAAAAAGTTGGGAACTACTGAAGCTATGACCATCATACAGCTCTCAACTACTGTAATGCTGCCATAAAGCATGACGCTGTAATATATGTAGTGATCGAATTCTGGACGGAATTTGACCATGTACCAAGTTATAGTCCCTGAAATCCATCCTATTGCTGCCAAGTATGGGAACGAGGAGAGGAAGTTTGATAGAATATAGACTACAACTCCGTAGTACCCACTGAGCCTCTCTTTATAAAAGACCTGCATCAGAAAGATAATTAGCAGCATGGCTACAAACAAGTCCATAATTTCTTTTGTTTTGTTAGAAGTCCGTCTTAGAATATAGTATGGATACTTGCCTTCATTTCTTCAATGAAGGATGGGAAACCTCCAATAGACATAAAAGTCATGAAACCGGATACAAATCCACCACAAGCTCCTCTAGCCAAGATTGCACTATATCCAGTGCCAACATCATAATAAATGGTACCTACACATATAGATACTGCTATGTAGATAACTACACGCAGCCAATAGTATCCGATATCCCTGGACATATTCACAAAAGATCTCTTAGTCAGTGTCGTTAGTTGCTTCCACCAGCTTGCTTGGCTACCTTTCTGTGCTTCTGTTGGGAGTCCTGCCTGCAATAAAGGGTTATATGTTAGGATTGTCAAAAGTTGCCATTTTTTTTTTTTCTGCTGTTAATAAGTATATTTGCTTGTATTGAGATAGCAAGCTTGCGTCTAAGGATGCTTACAATGGAAGTTATCTCTTGGATCCTCACTCTTACACGCTCTGCATACTCTGACCGTCGGAACTTGTCGATAAGCGTAGCTTTTATTTGTGATATTTCCATTTCCATCATAGGGTCTGATACTGTTTGAATTTGCTTTAGAAATCAGACCAGGAAAGTTTAAAACATTAATGTCAGATGGAGAAAGAATGTCATTCGCAAATAATAAGGTTTTATCATGCACTTAATCCTTGCACATACTCGAGCTCGGTAAGATCCTTTCAGTGTAGCTGTGACCTTATCAAAGTCTGAGTTGATACAGCGTAGAAAATGGTCTGATGGATTTCTTTTGCTTGGACATGGGAATCCAGCTTGTGCAAAGAACTGCAATTATGAAAATAGAGTTTAGATCTTTGTGTTTTTGATTGATTGTAGTTTATTGCATCTTAAAACCTTGAAAAAACTGAAATTCTTCTTACCAGAATAGCCTTTTTAGCATCTCCAAAAAAGACCAATTCACCAGAAGATAGCAGGCAAAGATCATCAAACAAGGTGAAAACTTCACTGCTAGGCTGGTGAATTGAAGAAATGACTGTTCTTCCCCCATCTCGTGCTACGCTCACAAGAGCCTGAACTACAAAAAAAGCTGAAGCACTGTCAAGTCCAGTGGTTGGCTCGTCAAGAAACAAGAGACGGGGGCATGTGAGTATTTCAAGGGCAATGCTTAATCTCTTCTGCTCTCCGCCACTTATGCCTCTCAAATGCCAGTTGCCAATTATTTGATCAGCACAGTCTTGAAGACCCATTTGCATTATGGCCCCTTCTATGATCCCTTCGATCTCTTCTTTGGTCAAGCTTGGTGGAAGCCTCAAATATGCCGAGTAAGTTATTGTCTCTCTTACTGTCAGAGTTCCCAGAAGTACATTCTCTTGTGTCACATATGCCTGAAATCATAGTTGACTGTAAGACAAATCTATGCTTTGTTCTGTGTCCTCTTTTTCGTTTTTCCGAAGGCTAAGTTACTTACCACACCCCCATATTGTAGTCCCTTCTTCTTGCCATTCAGTAGAACATTTCCAGTCATGACAACATTTGCTGAGAGTCTGCCTGCAGAAAATGTCAGTGGGAGAAAGCAGATGCTATCAGTATATACATTTGTTGGTGATCAAAAAACTCTTGTTGCATTGCTTACCTCACATTTTTTCTTTAGATGCTTAAGATTTTGATTACTTTCTTTCACTAAATTGTTGTGCACTTTGTTTTCCTACACTTTATTTTGTAGTTATATCTTTTGCAAAATTCATAAAAGTTCTATAATTTCGCATGTATACTTGGGTTTTACAGAGAACATTACATGAAGTTGATCGAATTATACTCCTTCGATTCGATATTTATCTTATCACTAAATTTACTCAATTTATTCCTAATTATCGGCCATATAACATCTCAAAGCACTATTTTTTCTTTTTAATTGAAATACCAATTCATTATCATTCCTCATTCTTCTGTATGACTTTGGTTCATGCGGGTAATGTTGCCCTTGTTTTGCTAGCAAAATATTTGTTGTGTAGCTTCACCTATACTACTTCCTTCGTCTTTAATATTGTCGTCAACACATATATGTAGAGACGAGAAAAGATAGGGTGAGAACTCTACGAGAATCACAATAGGTGTACTAGTAATTGTGTGGTTACAAAGAGAAATATCCGCGAGTATACAACAACGTATTGGACCTGAATATGTCGGCCAACTCTAGTGTACGGAACAAAACTACTTTTTAAAAAGAATCTTATTCCATCTAGAGGGTATACATATTTATTTAGTATCGGACCTTCTATAGCAATCATATCAATTCTACTAAGTTATTTAGTAATTCCTTTTAGTTCTCACCTTGTTCTAGCCGATTTTAGTATTGGTGTTTTTTTTTATGGATCGCTATTTCAAGCATTGCTCCTATTGGACTTCTTATGTCAGGATATGGATCAAATAATAAATATTCTTTTTTAGGTGGGCTACGAGCTGCTGCCCAATCAATTAGTTATGAAATACCATTAACTCTATGTGTGTTACCAATATCTCTACGTGTGATTTGTTGAGACATAGGTCTTTACCCTCACTCCATTCATTTCTTTTTAGGTCATTTCTTTTTAGGTGAACTCTAACTTTATGGAAAATGTAACAGGTAAAAAGAGACATTATACACACTAATACTTTTCAACCATCAATGGTGTTTGTCATTAATTTGTATGGGCCATATTAATTTTCTTAGGTGTTATGACAACTGTTAAAGCTGAAAGTTATAACTCAATGAGACAGACAGTCTATTTGGTGAAAGCATTAAAATTAGTTTTATGGGGGGTAGTTGGAAATCAGTTATCTCTTCACATTACTTATTGAAGAGAGAAAGTGAAATGACCCTTTTTTTTGGCAGTGAGATCTTAATGCCCTTGTTTCTTGGGGCGGTGCATACCTTAAATTTAGGGTACTTGTTATATTTTTTGACCAAGATATTTTGGTTTCTTATACAAAATTAACATCCTAGTATTGTTGAAGTGATTTTATGGACATAGTTTTTGGTTATATGGAGTAGTGTTTTTTTTAGGTGTTTGAAGACACTGTAATGCTCAAATTTGCAAGTACAAGTAGTCATGCACATGGCGTTATGGACTTTACCCGCTAGATTTATCTATATTCGCAGACTTCTCAATTCGTTTCTAAATATATGCAACATTTAAAAGGCATAAAACTGTAGAATATACAAATGATTGTTTTATTTAGTTATTATAAAGTATTAGTGTATGAAAATATTTATATTTAATTTCAATTTTTTTGTATATCTAAAACTTTAAGTCTTGTTATATCGTATATTTATATATATATTGCATTTATGTGTTTTAGTAAGTTGATTAATATTGATGGAAGTTAAGATTTTCATATTAATTTGAAAAGTAAAAACCAAATAAGACTTTGGTGTGATAATTGATAAATCGAAAGAAAAATTTTATATAAAATTTTGTTTTTTGAGGAGAATTTCAGATCAAGTTCATTGTTTCTAATTATGAATATGGACCACCAGAATGGTCCTCTATTGGGCTCCATACCTTCCAATTCTGGAGTACATTGTTACTCCAAAGTCCAATCAAACATGTGCTCTTAAATGATTGATTTTTCTTAGGTACATCAAATCTTTCACTAATAAAGAAACAAAATCATGAAATCACTTGAATAGAACTCAAATGAAGAGGTCAAATGAAGAAATAAAATTACTCAAAAATAAGAAAAATATGCTTTAAATTCAGACATAATTAAGATACAATACACCTAGAATACAAGATATGCAAAACCCATTTCAGGAATTATTTTTCTTTATTGACAAATGATTTTCTGTGTGTACTGATTCTTGTTTATATATAGTAAATAATCAGTGCCTTTTTTTTTCTTGTGCTTATTAGGTCCAAAGAAATATTAGATTTAAAATGCAAATGATGATTATAGGAAGAGTTGAGATAAAATCAAAGAACCAAATATTTGTTTACATTAGTGATAGTAATTAGTAAATGGTTTATGAGCTACTAGCTACCTCCGTTTTATATTAATCGTACTTTTCTTTTTTCAAAGACAAGTTTTGCCTAATAATCTCTCTTACATACTTCATGTCATAAAACATATCAGGTTCAGGTTAGGAATTCTCAACCCGATTTTACTTGACCCAAACACGAACCCGACTCAACCCAACCTGATTGACAGGCTTAATATAACATATTTATACGGGTAAATTTATGTAGAATATCATTTTAATCTATACTTTATTAACTAATAATCTCAATTTTATTAGGTATCAAATTATCAATGTCTATCTTTAGAAGGTAGTTAGCCCGCAACATAGACCGTACATCTTATTACACATTAGCCTGTGAATCTGACTCCTAATTTTGTGCAAGTGGTACTCTATTGGATATCAAACACACAAAAATGTCTAAAACTTGCCTATATAATTGTCCTTTAACTATAATTATATATTCTTTTTTTAAAAAAACATAAAATTAATACGTACATGAAGATCAAGTGAAAGTTTGTACAGTACGAGCTCCCACCTCTCAACCTCAAATTCGATCTTCATCATCATCTCCCACTTCTAAGTAAAGTTCTCAATTTTAAATTCAATCTATTCTAACTAGTAAAGTTTCAAAAATAATTAAGAGATCGAATTTCGTATACATCACTATGTAAGTGTTATTATTTTATACAAATACATATATTTAAAAAAACCTAAAAAAAAATTAAACCTAATCATCCTACAAATTAAAGAAAGAAAGAATCAAAGAAGAGAAAATGAAGCAAAAATATCACACAATGAAGAGAAAGTAGGGAAAAAAAAGAAGAAAAACCTGCCAAAGAATCAAGAAGAGTAGATTTGCCAGAACCAGAAGGACCCATAATAGCCATAATTCTACCAGGTTCAGCATATCCATTAATCCCTTGAAGTATTCTCTTTGTAGGTTTATTTCCAAAACTTGGTAACACCACTGTTAGATCTTCCCACACTAGATACGCCACTGCTACACCACTACTACTACCACCACTAGCTTCTGATTCGACATCGTCGTCGTAAATGGCATTTTTGTAATTTTTGTGTGGACCAGGTTCATGTGTAGCTGATTCAATCTCCATGTTACTTTCTATACGTACGTACTACGTAGCTAATAAAAACTAGTGACTATATACTTATATAAGAAGATTTTTATCATATGATATGATCTTAGTTCCTAAGAGTCCAACTGCCAACCCTTTTAAATTGATGATGATAAAATGTGGTTGCACTATATCTATATGTTGTTACACTAGTAGTAGTACAACTTTATTACTTTTTCTGTCTCTTATTACTCGCTACACTTCTTAATTCACAGACTTCTAGACAATTTTTGGAGAAGAAAGAGGTAGAGAGTAAAAAGAAAAGGGACTGCCCAAAGAGGAAGTGTTTTCTTACAATGAAAAATGTAGCGAGAATTATGAAATGGAGGGAGTATATAGATGGGAGGGTGGAAGAAAGATATTGAATGGAATATGATGTAAAAGTTTTGAAGGTTTAAACACACGTAATGTCGTATATGGGTGGCAAGTGTAGAGATTTAATGCTGAAAGAAAGCAACCACACTATGTACACTATGTAGGTTGGGGGAAGCCTAATTGTTTAAGGTGTTCACCGCTATAAAGATCAAAACAAATTGAATGTGGTTAGTGGTGGGGGAGATATTCATATTATTATTATTATTATTATTATTGCTATTTATGGCTCATCTACTACCCAATTTTTCTTTTTTGACGTGGAGTTGTCAACTTGTTATGTGTTAACTTTTTATAAACGTAATAGTATGATGCTTAGAGGTGGATCCCATGGGCTAGAATATCCTATTAGGTTCGGCAGTAATTTTTAGGTAACTTTTAATGGTGTACGACAACTTATCAAATGCGTATCGGAGATATATAAGAAAAATCATTTGAAAGTTAATTCATCTCTTTGAACGAGCATATGGTGACTTGGGGGGGGGGGGAATTGGAAATAACAAAATAAGTTGTATAGGATGTACTTTAAGGTAAAGGGTTTCAACTATTCAGTAGCCATCCCAAGGCATATTAAGGCTCTCGGAGAGGTTCCCGGAAAAAAAAAAAGATCGCCATTTTAGGAGAAGTCCTAAAATAGTCCGAAAATACTCAAATTTAAAGGCTATATAATTCACGTTTTCGGGCATTCTCAGGAATTTTGTAGCAACAAACCCGATTTGATGCACCTTGGGGACATAGGAAATTATTTAATTGCTACTCGTCCATGCCTAAATAATAAGAACATATGATGGCATTCAGAGCTGTTTTTGGGTTGAATTGTAAAAATTTAAATCAAGTGGTAGAAGTCATTTTAAACAATATGGAGAGTCTCAACCACCCAACAATAATCCCAAGGTAAACTGAGGCCCACGAAAAGGTCTCTATAACAAAACAGATTGTCGGTTACAAACTAGTCCAGAATTAGCCGCATATTAGCTAAATTTGAAGTTTATAATTCACGTTTTGTGGGTATTCTCAAGACCCAAGCAATAAACCTCGTGGCACGCTGTCTTGGAATCATAAAAAAGCATTTGAAAGTTAATTAATGCCTAATAAGGGGCATATGATGGTTTCTCAAACTATATTTTGGTGTTCAATTGGAAAACAATATGTAGTTTGTATCTTAAGGCCATGTATAGGGTGCTAGCTCAAAACTTCTCGATGCCCTCGCGATGATCTTAGACAAAAAAAATCAACGGCTTTTGAGAATGTCCAAAAATAGCCCAAAATAGCCAAATTGAGGGTTATAGTTCACACTTTAGGATATTCCCATAACTTAAGCGACATACTTCATAGGATGCATCCTCAGGTTACAGGAAATAATTAAAAAGTGAAGCTACGCCTAAAAGTGGGCATATGGTGGCTTGCGACTAATTCCAGTTTGAATTATATCGGAAGGACAGGAAACAAGATGGAGAAGATATTTAAAGGCAAGGTAGAGGGTCCAAAATACGAGAGAGTCATCCCAAGGTACCATGAACCTCCAGTAAGGTCTTTGACAAAAAATAACTTCGGCTCCGGAAAGTCCAAATTAAAGTTATCCCAAAAATAGCCAAATTTAAAGATTATAATCCTATTATTCACGCTTCCGGACATCCAAGAGTCCAATGATTAAACAGACTCCACGAAATGCATTCTGGGACCTTCAATAATCATCGAACAAACATAATCGAAAAAGATACAAAAGCTTAAAAGGATATCCAACAAAAATATCCTTGCATAGCATACAATATGAAAAATATTAGAGGAAAAAGGAAATAGTATGAAGCAACATATCATGTCGTTGTCTCTCATAAGTCATAACCCATTACCTTGTATTTAGCACGAGATTATTACTTATGGACCAAATGTAATGATATAAAGAGAAAATAATAATGCTACGAGGACGTAGGAACCCATGTAATAGTACTCCAATTATGTTATTCTCACTTATGATTCATGTCCAAAAAAAATAAATTGGACCTTATCTAAAGGCCCAATACAATAGCGATTTTGAATCAAAAATTCTTTTAATCGTAATATCTTATATTCTCACAAGTCACAACTTTGTATGAAGTACTTATTAGTTACTCCTTTTGTCTAGTTATTTTACATGTTAGATTTCTTAATTTGGTATTAACGATACAAATAAGAACCAATATTGTCCTGTCTTTAACTTACAAATATTTATCATTTTTCCAAAAATCCTGATACATACTATACCTTTTGACTTATCTAAATATGTATACTCATAATTAGTGCTTCTTTTCGATCGAGCCAAGCCACCTGTTTACGTTTATTTGAGCTCGACTCGAGCTCAAAGCTCAACAAGTCAAGCTTTGACCAAATGTTAAATGAGCCGAATTCAAACTGTCCAAAATTGACTCGTTATAACCCCTAATTATATACATGTTTCTTCATATTTCTCTTTTAATTATTGAGACTCGTAGGAATCTATTTTACAATAAAACTATTAACTTACAATTGTGTAACATCTAGATTAAATATATTTAAGTACTATATATATTAATATATCATTCTTCCATATAAAAGAAAAATCGACACTATTCACGAGTTTTGCCCAGCTCAACCCGACCTGTTAAGGTCTCGACTCGAACTTTGACCGAGCCAACCTCAAACTATTCGCGAACAGGGTAGACTCACTATCACCCCTATCTACAACAATGTAACAAGTAATTGGTAGGAATTCCACCTCATGACCTCAAGGTCAGGATTTCGAATCCCACCAAGTAAGGGACATTTAGAGGAGGATTTCCCTTAAAACTCCTCCTCTTTTCAAATACTTGGGCTTCTAAGTTGAGTTCTGTGCGAGACAGCCAAAAAGTTATTCATCTTACTAAATAAATAAAAAATTTAAGGACATACTTCCTCTGTTTCTTTTTACTTGCAACAGTTTGACTTTCACGCTTGCCAATGCATAATTTCAACCATACTAATATAAATAAATATAAAAATATATATTCAGAAATATACATTCAGACGAATCTAACAAGATCCACTAATATGTATTCCTTAAATAAAAATACTAATAAATAGTTGGTAAAGTGTAAAAACCGTTGCAAGTAAAAAGAAACGGAGGAAGTAGATAGTAAAAAGTTAAAAAAAGAAGTTGTGATGGACCTAACTCCCCAAAAAAAGAACCAATCAATTAAAAGTCCTCATCCAAAACACCCAAATATAAAAAAAAAGTACCAAAACATACATCCCAAAATTCCCAGCATAAAAACCTTCATTAAAACAGAATATCCATATTCCATATCCTCCAAAACCACCAAAAAAATGGGAGATTTCTCATACTGTCCAGATTGCAAGAAAAGCACAGAGGTAGTTCTCGACCATGCCGCAGGAGACACCGTTTGTGTCGAGTGTGGGCTTGTTTTAGAGGCCCATTCCATTGATGAAACCTCTGAGTGGCGGACTTTTGCTAATGAAGCCCAAGATAATGATCCAGTTCGTGTTGGTGGGCCTACTAACCCATTACTTGCAGATGCTGGGCTTTCTACTGTTATCTCTAAAACTAATGGGTCGTCTGGTGACTTTCTTACATCTTCTTTGGGCCGCTGGCAGTCTCGTGGGTCTAACCCGGATCGTAATCTTATTCAGGCCTTTAAGTCCATTGCCACCATGGCGGACAGGTAAATAGTAGTATACTTTTTTCGTCGTTATGAAATAAATGAAACGCTTTGGGTTTTTTTTTTTTTTTAACTTGGGGGTTTATTTGATTTTTGATGTGTTATACAATTGAGTAAAGTTATTGTAATTTTTTATGTTTTGTGGGGAAAGAGTTGATTTTTGAGGATTTTGGTTGTGTTGACTGTTGAGTGGATTGTGTAATATGGCGGGTCCCTATGATTTAGGAAAAAATTATAATTCGGTCGTTTTAAAATAAATGAAATGTAGGGGACATAGAGGGTAAGGAGAGGAGACATGTAAATAATATACTTTTTTCGTGTTTTTGAAATAGATGAAATGTCTCTTTTTTTAAAAGATTTGAGAGGTGTATTTGATTTTTGATGTGTTATATAATTTGAGTAAAGTTATTGTAATTTTTTATGTTTTTGTGGGAAAAGAGTTGATTTTTTTAGGATTTTGGTTGTGTGTTGACTGTGAGTGAATTGTGTAATATGGCGGGTCCCAATGATTTAGCAAAAAGTATAATTTGGCCGTTTTAAAATAAATGAAATGTAGGGGTAGAGAGAAATGAAAAGAGGGATTTATATGATAAAAGAGAGATAATTGAGTATAATTATTCTAATATTTGGTGTTTTTGTGGGGAAAGAGTTAATTTTTGAGGAGTTTGGTTGTGACTTGTGTGTTGAGAGAATTGTGTAATATGGCTGGTCTAATAAATTAGCGAATAGTATATTCGCTGTTCTGAAATAGATAAAATGTAGGGGCACGGAGATTGAGGAGAGGAGATAGATAGAGAGATGAAAAGAGGGATTTGTGATGAAGAGAGATAGAGAGAATTAATTGACAAATAAAGTAATGTTTTATTTGTTTTGAAACGGCCTAAAATGGTAACGGGTTTGTTGTTGTTGGTGGTGGTGGTCAGGAAGACTGTAAAAGATGTCAAGTGTGAAATATCGCGCTATAAGTTATAACACTTAGAAACATTAGTTCCTCCTTGGAGGTGTAGATTTTTAGTTGTTTGGTTGATTGATCGAGTTTGAGCGACAGCATTGTTGTGAGAAGTTCCCTTTTGTAATTACTGGTTTAGAGTGTTGTTTCCAGGATTAATGTTAAGATTTTGGACGATTTGGTTGAAATTCTAATTATTGGGTGGTGCCAAAATTGTGTAATGGAGATCAATTTTTCACTTTGTTCTTTTAGTTGGGGAAGAATGTAGTTTGGTGAAGCACATTTAGAGTGAGCCCACTGGATGATCTACAAACTAGATCATGAGGAGAGAGGGAGAAAAATATTATAAAAAATTAGGAGAGAGAAAAAAAGAGAAGAGAGAGGAGGATGATCAGATCATTACAATGATTTGATCATTGTTGGATCATAGTTAAAGCTCATGAAAGAGAATTATTGATAGGCCCCATGTATAGTGAGTTGGCAACAATCTAATGGCATTAAAAAAAACCAAGCCAATGGTTAATAAGCTCAAAATTGTAGATCATCCATTGTGGGTAAAAAAAGAATAAAAACTAATGATAGATCATAAGTGAGGTGGAAGAGAAAGGAAATATTAAAATAATTGATGATCCAAATTTTTGGATCAACCATTGTGTATGCTCAGTCTCTTTTGTTCCTCGTTGAAGAAGATTCGGTACTCACAAAGTAGTTATTTTTAAGCTCCAAGCTTCCATCCTCGAAGCGATATGCTGATTATCCAACATCGCCTCAGAGGATCGGAGGAGTGGGATTGATTAGTTAAATTTACTACTTGGTGCAAGTACATTGAAGGACAAATTCTTGTTATGATTACATGCTGATTAGCATTCAGAAACCTTGATATTTCTCCGAATGAGTGTGCTTATCAAGTAGATAGTAGATACCCATAGAAAATATGGAGGGAATGATTATGTGATATGCTGATACATCTGCTCTTGTTGATAGGAAGCTATGTAGTAGTAAGCTATATTATTGCCATTATTTGTTAGTTACTTTGTAGTATACCTACTTGTAAGCTAATAGGTGAACTCTATTATTTTCCTGAGAGGAGGCTAGATGGATAGGCTGCGCGAAGCTTTTTTTTCTATCACCATAGGATAGATGAGTAGGTGCCATTCCTCTTAGTGTAAAAGAAATAGAACGGTGTGGAGGATGAAAGTGTATAAGGGAGGTGAACCACACCGAGCAAGCCCTTGAAAAAAACTGAGTCCGAGCCTTAAATACTTGGGGAACCAGTGCAGCGTGGATGGCTACCACAGGAATTAGGGTGGTTGAAAAATAAAATATGAAGGACCCTTAAACTCCCAAACCGAGCATCCTACTGTTTACACAAACCAGCCAAAAACATGACAAAGAACACAACAACGCTAGGCTCAAGCCAAATATTGTTAATACGTGGTCAGATAATATGAGAAAATCAAGAGAATATATCTGATACCTGGTGAGATATCAATCTCAGTTTGCAGCAATGAAGCAACTAGCTAGTTGGTGGAAGAAGTAGCAACAATTTTCAATCTTCGAAAAATTTGAGCCAACCAACCCATGTTGTTGGTGAAATTCTGAGAAAGCAGAGAAAATCAGTCTGATATATAGTAACCTAATATGTAGTATGTTGAGCTCATAACTTGGCCAAATATCACCATATGATAAGCTTAGAAACTTAAACCTTTACAATGTGATTACAGTACTGTGATGCGGTTGAGATTCAGGAACAGCACAAAAGTTGGACATGCAATCATAAAATCCTTGAGTTTACCTCCTGCTCTTTAATGTTTACAGAAATCTCGACTGTTATCTTAGACTACTAGTTATGCTTCCTCAATCCCAAACATATGAAAGCATTTTGGAAATGTAATGTGAGAAGTAGTGTCCTGGAAAATTTGTTGAAAGTTTTTGGAACAGAAGGACAAATACTGTATTCCTGCCCTAATCCGCTCTTTTCAAAATGATCTGCCAGGGTCTCAACGTGTTAGGGTTGAGCCTATGCACATTTTGACATCCCATACTGAATCAACAGGGGTGTTCTTTCAGTATTTGTAGTGAATATTGGTTCTTATAATCTGATCACTTTGACTAGTGAAATTGAGCTCTTTAAGTTCTTTAGAGTACATCACGTGGGATACGGATGAGCTAAACCATGCTTCATTTTGGTGTTTGCTATCTAGCAATGATCCAGGAATCACTAACGCAGGAATTTTCCTGTTGCAGGTTGGGCCTTGTTTCAACTATCAAGGTTAGCTAAATTGCTTATTTTGTTGATTTAAGTTCATGTTTCAAATCTATTACGTTCCACTATCGCCTTGCATAGCACAAAAAAGGTGCCTACAAATCTGCAAGTTGCTAGGATGAAATAGAATGACAGGCTACTTATCATGGTTGCATGTTATTATTGAAACTTTTTGATGCATACATAAATGGCTCATTGCATATAGCAGTACTCTGTATTCTGGCAAATTCTTATCTGATATTTGATGCTGTTGTCACCTTATTATGTAATAAATTGGTGAAGCTTTCTGTGGTTTTGAAAATGCAATCATTCCTCATATGTGCAAAGTAAGATCTTAGAGTTGATCTTTGTCTTCCAGGATCGAGCCAATGAGATATTTAAGAAGGTTGAAGACCAGAAACCTCTTAGAGGTCGGAATCAAGATGCAATTTTGGCCGCTTGTCTCTATATTGCTTGTCGACAAGAGGACAAACCGAGAACTGTAAAAGGTAACCATTGTCTTAGACTTTATTCACCTGATTTGTTCTACTTAATAACTAAGTCCTAACTACACAAACATCAGAGATATGTTCGGTTGCTAATGGGGCCACAAAGAAGGAAATTGGCCGTGCAAAAGAGTTTATTGTCAAGCAACTTGAGGGGGAGTTGGGTCAATCCGTGGAAATGGGAGCTATTCATGCAGGAGATTTCTTGGTTTGTCAACATAGGACTAATTTATACATCATAATTGCATATTAGGCACTAACTGTTTCATTCTTGTGTTATTGCCTTAAGATGTGCCTCCTTGTAAAGTATCCTGCTTCATGATTGTAGAGGCGTTTCTGTTCACATTTGGGCATGGACAAGCAAGCAGTAAAAGCTGCCCAGGAAGCTGTTCAGAAATCTGAAGAGCTTGATATAAGGTAGTGTTCCTCCACTAATAAGTTTCGTATAGCAACAGCTATACTCGAGCTCTTTCAATGTTCTGCCATGCACTTGGTGAAATAACTTTGATATTGGATGATATTTGCTGAGAGAGTGAGAGGAGTATCCAAGCACATTTGCTATGTTTTTGATAATATTCTGGGAGAAAGTTAATAAGCTAGCAATGAGAAGCTTATGGCTAAAAGAGTAAAAGACGGTGTGATGCAAAAAACTAAGTAAAATGTTGAGTATCTCAATACAAAAATTGAAGTAAAATAAATAGCTACCACAAGATACTCAAAAGTGAAGGAAAATATAGTGAAAAGCTAAAGTGGTCTGAAGTCTGAACAAAAACTTTTGATCAACCGTCTGATACAAGACCAACTGAATGTCGAAATAGTGTGAAAATTAAGTTTAAGTCATGGCTTGGAATGTCGTTTTCTGCAGGAGGAGCCCGATTTCAATTGCAGCAGCAATCATTTATATCATCACCCAACTTTCCGATGATAAGAAGCCACTCAAGGGTAAGCTTACTGCTGTGTTCTCTTCTTTAAACTGTATTCTTGTAGAAGCACACTAGTATTGAATGTTTAAAGTTGTGACAGATATTTCTCTTGCTACCGGTGTGGCTGAGGGAACGATAAGGAATTCTTACAAAGACCTTTATCCCCATATTTCGAGGATAATACCAAGTTGGTATGCCAAGGAAGATGATCTAAGAAGTTTAAGCAATCCTTGAGAAAAACCATTGCAGGTTAACATGTACAAGGTATAAGAATTTGTTAGCTAATGAACATGACATTATAATAGTATAGATGCAAGCCATTTGTTCGAGGTGATTCGTTGAACCAATCGTCTCTTTTAGGTGGATAGTTGCCGGTTAGGTTAATAGGTCTTGTTGGTCACTTGTACAATATCTGACATATTATGTTCTTCAGCTGTATGTAACTCTGTAGGTAGTGGCAACATGCTTTGCCTAGTCTGTAGTACACTCTTCTGTAAGGTAATACTTATCAATATGAAAATGAAAATGACTTTGATCATATGCTCTTCTCTTAAGTATGTGATATTATGTATGAATCTAATACATTCCTACATGCTAGTATACAGGAGAAGAAGAAGGTTGGAGAAGGGGGATTATGGTTTTTTGTTTGACATGAACTATTATACAAAAGGCTGTACTTTTATGGAGTAATTTAGTATCTGACTACTCCATTTTGACATTGTCGCACTTGTTTTTTCACTGGACGTTTTTGGGCTACCCCTAATAACCAACAAATGGCAAGCGCTTTTCCTTGTGTGGATCCTATTTCAATGGAAACTTGATGAGTCGATCCGCCTACACGTCTTGCTTTTACTGCGATATTAGGAGTTACTCCACGTATTGCTTGACGTAAAGCAGATAGTGGATTTGTTTCTGTCTTTTGTTGAATCTTTTTCATAGATTCTTTGAATCGATGCGGGTCCCTCTCTAAATGTATATCCTATGTTCTTGTCACTTGTAGACCCCCACCTCTTACAGCCATTAGATGAAGATCTTTCATTGGATGGGAATATGGGATGTAGTAGATCAAACAGTGACATTATTGATTGAATGATTGATGATGATTGATGATCACATTGGACCTCGACATATAGGAACCCCTTCATGTCAGTTGTCAGGATATAATGGTTTGGATTACAAATTTTACACTTTGTGGAATTTTCGCTTTCACCAAAAAAAAGTTGAACTTTCATTAGGTGATTAAGCTTATCTTAGCTGATATATACCCATCTTTCACAATATGGTCCAAATTCATAGGCAGAGGAATGACTAAATAATGGACTAAGACAACACTTTTGTCTCTAGGAATGCGCAACAATAACACGCAATTTATATGTGCACTATATGTGTCTGTTAATCTGTTTATATGTATGTATTTGATTATTATTAGTACCATTGAATTAATGTGTGTAATAATCAAGAAGACCGCTTTGAAAATAAGATAGGAGTATATTGGAAAAAAAATTTATACATGAACAATTTATAATGACGTTTTGCCAATTTTTAGTTATTTGGTTTAGACATTCAGTGAACACTAAACAAACGTTATGAAATAAAAGGAAAAAATGAGTTTAAATTTCTGTTTAAACTTTAAACGATCTAGAATATTGAATCCTTCTTATTTATGGTATTGTACCATGGGTCACTTAGTACATCATATTCAATGACTCTTACGTGTAATTTCACACACTAATAGATGCGCTTCTCTGTGTAAGCTTGTTATGGTAAAAAGTGTGTTCTCTTTACCTTAATCATATAAGTTTTGAGGCTAATCAAAGCTGCTCAACTTTAAACATAAGGTAAAATCAAAGGTAATCAGGTCAAATCAGTTTTAATAATGTTCAATTCATGTAAGTTTAGGTGAAAAGAACGCATCATCAAAGTCCTCTTATAATTACGAAACATATGGGGACTCATCTAGTATACGGCGTATTTAGATCAACGGTCATGAGTTGATGTAATGGGAATCCATATAATCAGAATTTATACGTCTATGATTGAAGACTAGGACCCAGAGGATAGATCCCCTTTGCTTTAATTTGTACAAGAGATTCCAAAGAACAACTTGCTTTATAAGTTTATGCAAAGGAAATGGGACTAATAAATTGCTTCACCAATAACAGGGAATTTGAACTACCTAAGAAATAAATTAATCAACTTAAAGTAATCATACATTATAAAAAGTCATTACATTAGGTGGAGAAAACAAAAAAGGCAATAATGTCGCATAAATCAGATTTTTTTCCTCAAGAAATAATTTTACTATAAGATCCTTTATAAATAGTTAGTTTTTTTCCAACTTCTTCCACCTTACTTGGTTAAAATTGGAATATTTTCATAAATTTATTACTCCCCCGGTCTTTATTAGTTTACCCATTTTGACTTTTGACACCGTTCACAATTACTTTGATATCTCTTATTATATGTATTTAAGGAAAAATATAGTCATGTGAGATTTTGTTGGATTCGCCTCAATATGTATTATCCAAATATCAGCTTTTTGTAATTTTTGCTTATCGAAAATTAGAGATATTAAGGTTCAAATGAGTATCTCGGCAAATGTGCCCCAAAGAAAGAGGTAAACTAATAAAGTCTAGAAGGAGTATAAAGTAACAGTAAGATTACCATATGAATTAAGATATTAACCACCAACTCCTTTAATTTCTTCTTTCCTGCAACTTTGGCACTTCTGATCCACATATAACTAGATTGTGAGGACCCTTTTTTTTTGGTAATTAGCTAACCCCACCTAAGCAACCCTTTAAACTCCCTCTCTTATGGTCCCCTACATTTTTGCAATCCTCTCTTCAGGACATGAAGAGATAACTAGAAAAAAGTTTGCACTTTTAAGTTTGAGCTAGGTAACTAGTAAATTTTCCTTTTAGGGTACTTTTCTCTCTCTAGAATTTTCTCTCTGTTTTTTTCTAGCCTGCGTCAAGTGGAAATTCAATCTTAATTAGGTAATCAGAGGGTTTCCTTTGTACCTGTGGTACAAGGGCTCTGGGAACCGGTTTTAAGAGTCGAATTTCCAAGGGGTTTCGATCGTCCTAGTCTCAGATGGAGATGGATGTGGAAACAGACCAAGTAGGGGATCACGGGAGGAAACTTATTCCCTTGACGCAAAAATTGAATATTCAAGCCAGTTCGTCCCAGGAAGGTGAGGCTGAGGACGATGGTTTGCAACATCAAGGGGAAGAATCTAACGAAAAGGAAGAAGGAGAAGTTTTCCGTTGGTTCCCTCAAGCAAGGGGAAATCTGAGTTCTTTCAGGGATGCGGTTGCCGGGTCAACACAGTGGTTCAGAGAGGCTAAAAAACTGATGGAAGTGTCGCTTGAATGGGATGACGAGGAAGTTCCTATCCCGGACTCCCAGTTGGCGGTGAGTTTCACAAAAGAAACTTTGTGGAAACTCAGGGAACCTTGGAGGAACACATTAATGGGAAAGGTGTTAGGCATGTCTATCTCCAGGAATTTTCTAGTGGAAAGAGTGAATCGAATATGGAAAACAAATGATAAAGTGGAAGTTATAGATTTAGGGCATGATGTTTTCCTGTTTAAGTTTAATAATGGCAATGATATGGAGAAAGCTCTATTTGGTGGGCCTTGGTTTATCTTGAATCACTACTTGATGCTTACCAGATGGAAACCTGATTTCCGACCTTCTCAATCAGTCTTTGACAAGATCATGGTGTGGATACGGTTCCCGGAATTACCTTTAGAGTATTATGATAAAGAGGCTCTATTTG
Source organism: Beta vulgaris subsp. vulgaris (assembly GCF_026745355.1). Taxonomy (NCBI): domain Eukaryota; kingdom Viridiplantae; phylum Streptophyta; class Magnoliopsida; order Caryophyllales; family Amaranthaceae; genus Beta; species Beta vulgaris. The sequence goes on along the minus strand of NC_079205.1, from coordinate 63,263,699 downwards.
CGATTGCTGGAAAAGTGGGCAAGCCTATTAAAGTGGATTATGCTACAGATCATATGGCAAGAGGTAGATATGCGAGAGTGTGCATAGAACTGGACCTAGCAAAAGCTTTAGTGTCGAAAGTCTGGGTTGCTAGGGCTTGGCAAAACGTGGAATATGAGAATTTAAGTCTGGTGTGCTTCCTCTGTGGTAAGATAGGTCATCGGAGGGACCAATGTTCCCATGGTCTGGGGGAGCAAAACCGGAAAAATGAGGTGAAGCAGCAGGACCATGTAATGGAGGAAAACAGGCTGGAGAAGGGGAGTCATGGAGAAGAGAGCAATAGTTGGAGAATGGTGGGAGAAACGACCGATGATGTGGCATGCAAGGGTCTGCCAGGAAAGGCAATGATGACTAAGGATTCGCAAGATGTGGTGGCTGAGGAAAACAAACAGGAAACGACAAAGTTAAATAATGAGGGAGAAGATAAAGAGGGGCCATGGATTGTGGTTACTAATATAAAGAGAAGGGTTGGTAAAGGGAAGGAAGGGAACTCTGGGGGACATCCGAGAAATGGGGAGGGCACAAGCAAAACAAAAGGAAGATATGGGAAAGAAATAAGGGGAGGGACCCAGTTGAGAACAAATTTGGATTTAAATAATAATAGATGGAGGGCGTTGGCAGGAAAAGATCAGGAGAGAGAAAGAAAAGGAACGGAAAAACAAGGCAATGATTTGCTTTCTGACAAGGGTAAGGAAGTTTTAAGAAGCGAACAAAAAAGTGGAGAGCATGTTGGGAGAAGCAAGAAAACGGCGTTGCTGATAGGTGAAAGGAAAAGTAAATCAGCTATTTTCGAGAAAGAAGGTTTGCATGGGAGGTTTACGTCCCCTCAGCTTCCCAGAAGTATTAATACTCCCTCTTATCAGGAGGTGAACACTATTCTTTCTGAAAATTTAGAGCCTGATATTTCCTCTTGCAATGGAGAATGCTCAAGATCATCACCTCACTCATCTGAAACAGACCTCATCTTTGAAGAAAAGTCCCATGATTCCCTCTCTCTCTTTGACCCCAGTCCCACCACAAAAAACGCTCAACCTTTTCCCAACTTTCCCCACTCCTTTGCTGTGGAAAGCCCTGGCATCGCCAATGACTGTAGAGAAGTCATTCGAGCTCCAGTTTCACTTGTCCCACCTCATGAAGTTTCAGCACCACAGGAAGGCAGAACCCTGGATATTCGACTTCGGTCCGGAGCAAAGAATTCAGGCACCACGCAAAAACCCCCCAGTTTTCATCTTAAGATCAGAAAACCTAGAAGTGGAGGTTTCAAAGCCTCGAAACCTGACGTCAATCTTCATCATCGAAGAAAAGATAGAACAGTTGCAACTCGAAGTGGAATACTTCCGGGCTCCAGCAACCCCCCCGGAAATTTGGACATTACTGGTCCCAAGACACGAGGGTATGGGGATGACACAGGGTGTAATGGGGGATCTCCCTCCAAAGAAGAGGTCAAAAATGGAGAAATTTATGATGGAGTTGATGGAACCCCCATCAACGAAACCGAAACATGTTAGAATGAAGGCCATCATCTGGAATGTGAGGGGAGCTAACAGTAAAGCTTTCCTTTGGCACGCTTTAGATCTTGTGAAAATGCACAAACCTGACCTTCTGATTTTACTGGAAACCAAGTGTTCGAGCTTACGTGCTGACCAGGCTACGAAGCGTCTTGGGTATGTAAATTTTAGAATAATTCCGGCTTTTGGTAAAAGGGGTGGCATCTGGTTGATGTGGAAGGCTGACATTGCTCTGGTGCACTATGCGGATTATCAACCCAACCACTTCCATGCTCTTTTCAAGCTTCGGTCTGATATTCCGGAGGTTCTCCTTACTGGGATGCATGCCCCAAGTGTGGTGTCAGAGAGAAACAAGTACTGGGTTGACTTAACAGAGGACTCGCCGCCTAGGGGTACTCCGTGGTTGGTGGCAGGTGACATGAATGAAGTCCTGCATGGCAATGAGAAGATGGGAGGTAGACAAGTGGGTAAAGAGCAAGGGAAACAATGCAAGGATTGGATCGCTGCTAATGCCCTGTTGGACTTAGGTTTTCAAGGTCCAAAGTTTACTTGGACTAATGGAAGAACTGGAGGATCCCTGATAAAAGAAAGGTTGGACAGAGCCTTGGTCAATTCGGAGTGGCTGGACCTTTTCCCTGACACAAAGGTAATTCATTTACCTCGTACTTTCTCAGATCATTGTCCCCTCCTTATTCTTTTTAATGAGAATCCTAGGTCGGAGTCTTTCCCTTTTAGATGTAAGGAGGTTTGGGCTTATCATCCAGATTTTACAAATGTTATAGAAGAAACCTGGGGTAGTCACCATAATAGTTATGTGGCGGCTAGGGACCTTTTTTTGTCTAGTGTTAAGAGCTGGAGTAAGTATGTGTTTGGTAGCATTTTTCAGAAGAAAAAGAGGATCCTAGCTAGACTGGGGGGAATTCAGAAATCTCTTTCCATCCACCCTTCCGTTTTTCTTTCTAAGCTTGAAATTGATTTGTTAGTTGAGCTTAATGAGCTTTCAAAACAAGAGAGAGTTTTCTGGGCCCAGAAGGCGGGTATTGATAGGGCAAAGCTGGGGGATATGAATACTAAATACTTTCATACCTTGGCCAAAATTAGAACCTGTAAAAGGAAAATTTCGTGTCTTAAGAACGATAATCATGATTGGGTGTCGAATAATGAAGATTTAAAAAAGATGATGATGAGTCACTTTGAAAAAATATTTACTACCTCCATGTATAGCCACCAGAGGAACAATAGCTTCAGGGGTGAGTGTAGGATCTCTGATGAGTGGAATAAGAGGTTGGCCAGGAGGGTGGAGGAAGATGAGATTAAGGAGGCCTTGGCCCAAATGGCCCCGCTTAAGAGCCCAGGTCCGGATGGGATACAAGCGTTCTTTTTCAAGAAATATTGGGAGCAAATGGGCCCAAGTGTTGTTAGTTTGATTATTAGGGCTTTTGAGAACAACAGGATTCCAAGTGGGCTTAGTGATTCCTTTTTGGCCTTGATTCCAAAAATCGAGTCTCCTGTTTGTTGTAAAGACTTCAGACCTATTGGGTTGTGTAACACAGTGTATAAAATGATTACCAAAGTAATTGCTAATAGGATAAAACCAATTTTAGGGGAGCTCATTCATCCCTCCCAAACTAGTTTTGTTCCGGGCCGGAATATTCAGGAGAACATTATTATTGCGAAAGAAATGGCTTTCCTCTTTAAAAAAAGCAACCCTAAGAGGAATATTATGGCACTCAAAATTGACCTTTCCAAAGCCTATGATAGTCTTGAGTGGGGTTTTATTAGAGAAACGCTTCAGGGCTTTAATTTCCCCCAGTCTTTGATTGCTTTAATCATGGATTGCATTTCTTCCCCTGCCATCTCTCTCATTTGGAATGGCGAGGTCACTCAGTCCTTTTCTCCTTCTAGAGGGATAAGACAGGGAGATCCCTTGTCTCCCTATATTTTTGTTTTGTGTATGGAAAGACTTTCGATGCTGATCAGTGATAGGATTAGGGATGGGAGTTGGAAGCCAATTAAAATTAGTAGTGATTTGGGTGTTTCACATATTTTCTACGCAGATGATGTTTTCCTTTTTGGTCAGGCGTCTGTTAGAAATGGAGGAGTTATTCAGAATGTTTTGGAAGAATTTGGGAACATTTCAGGTCTGAGAGTTAATATGTCTAAGTCCCTGGCAATTTTCCCTCCAAAAATGAATCCACAAAGACGGCGCATGTTAGCTGATTTTCTTACCATGAAAGGGTCGACTAGCTTTGGGAAGTACCTTGGATGTAATATCCTTCCGAACAAGCTTAGAAGGGGTGATTATGATGGTTTATTGGAAAAAGTAAAGTCTGCTATTAATGGTTGGCAAGCGAAATATTTGAATATGGCGGGCAGATGCACCCTTATCAAATCAGTGGTGTCCTCTTTCCCGGTCTATGGGATGCAGTCCTCCTTACTGCCGGTGTCAGTTATGAATGAGATTGAGAAAGATTGTAGGAAATTCTTATGGAATAAGATGGATAAGTCTCACTATTTAGCCAGAATGAGCTGGGATAGAATTTGTAGCCCTACGGGGAAGGGAGGTTTGGGTTTCCGGAGGCTTCATAACTGGAACTTAGCCTTTATGGCTAAGTTGGGGTGGATGATCATTAAAGATGAGACCAAGCTGTGGGTTCGGATCCTTAAGGCCAGATATTGGGAGAGGGGTTCCTTTTTGAGTGCGGTTGGTAAAAATCATCATTCTCCTATATGGAGAGACATAGTGAAGGGGAGGGAGCTGCTTGAGAAAGGCCTTGTTAGGCGAATTGGGAATGGGAGATCCACCTCTCTCTGGTATCATTGGTGGGTGGGAGGGGGGCCGTTGGTGGATGTGATGGGGAGCAACATTCCTGAGTTCATGTCTCACTGGCAGGTGAGTAATATCATCAAAAGGGGTAGGTGGGACACAAAGAAAATTTCTCATTTACTCCCTCCTGATATCCTTAAGCAAATAAAGGAAATTCCCCTTGCTTCCATGTCTGAGGTGGAGGATGACTTCACTTGGAATTTTGAGAAGAATGGAACTTTCAGTGTTAAGTCAGCTTACTATCTTATTAATAGAAGGGAGGAGGAAACTGGGGGAAAGGGAAGTTGGCGAGGTTTGTGGAGGAAGAATATTCCGTTTAAGTACAAATTGCTTATTTGGAATGGGATTCACAATATTTTGCCGACCGCTCTTTTTTTGGCTAAAAGAATTCATAATTTTAATCCCCAATGTGTGGCGTGTGATCACCCTATTGAAGATATGATTCACCTTTTTCGGGACTGTTGCGTTGCTTCAAGTGTTTGGATTGAAATTTTAAAACATCATAAACCAAATAATCAAAACCTTTTTTTCAACCTTGAGTGGGAGGAATGGATTGACTTCAACCTTAATCAGCATGATTACTGGGTTACCAAGTTCACCACTGCCTTCTGGCATATATGGTGTTCGAGAAATAAAACTGTTTTTGAATGTGCTGTCAATCACCCTAAATTCACCTATAATAGGGTGGTGGCAGACTTTTTCACTAACATTAGGGCTTTTCAGGTGAATAATACTCAGGGCAATGGAAGCAAGGTGGTGCTGCGGTGGAAACCACCCCATCAAGGTTTTCTGAAGCTCAACACTGACGGCGCGTGGAAGGCCGACTGGGAGAATGCTGGAATTGGTGGTGTCTTTAGAGATGCGGTGGGGAATTGGGAATTGGGTTTCGCAAAGAGAGTGGATGCGGGTTCCCCAGAGGCGGCGGAGCTGATGGCTATAAGGGAAGGCTTGCAAGTTGCTTGGGATTGTAACTATCACAAGCTGGAAGTTGAATGTGACGCAAAAGGGGTGGTCCAGCTGCTTGCTAAGCCTCTCGAAGCTGAGAACCATCCTTTGGGGGTGATTGTTATGGACATTTGCATTCTCCTTACTAGGCATTGGAGTGTGGAATTTCTTCACATCAAAAGAGAAGGAAACAAGGTGGCACATTGTCTCGCTGCGGAGGCGGTGAATCAGGTTGAGGAAAGAGTGATCTTCATCAATCCGCCGGAACATGCCAAGGAGGTCTACTTCAAAGACAAAGAGTTCGTCGCCAGTTCATCTTGAGGTCTGGGCGGGGTGTTCGATGTGGCTGTTGGATGGCTGCTTTAATTATAATGTTAGGCGGGAGGTTTTTGGAATTGCAAGTGTTTTTAATTTAATGGTGTTATTTTGTGGGTTTGTAACTTCTGTTGAAAACTCTATGTCTGTTCTGAAACTGTTCATTTAATTTAAGTGGTTTCCTTTTGATCTAAAAAAAAAAAGGACATGAAGAGATAGATACTCTTTCCGTCTTTAATTAATTGTCTTGTTAGATTTTAACGCACGTAATAGGAGGATGGATATGTTTTTCTGGTAAATAATGCAAAAGTAAGGATAAGAAAAATTTATTGTAAAAAAACGAGTTACTTGGGGATCCACATCGTAACAGATAGGTTGAACGGTACGAGAACAATTATTTATGGACTGACCAAAATAGTACACAATAGAACTATTTGAAGTATATACTTCCTCCGTTTCTTTTTACTCGCTACACTTCTCATTTCACGGACTCTTAGGCAATTTTTGGAGAAGAGAGAGGTAGAGAGTAAAAAGAAAAGGGACCCATGTGGGAGGAGAGAGACAGGGAGAGTTTATTGCCCAAAAAAGAAGTGTAGCAAGTAATGTGAAACTTCCCATAATGGAAAGGTGTAACGAGTAAAAAGAAACGGAGGAAGTATATAAGCTTTCAAAAAATATTCAGCTTGGACCATTTCTGCCAGGGACAACACATATCATATGGGTCACCCCCCATAACCATAAGAACAACTAACAATTCAGATACCTGTTTGTCTATCAGAAAAATATCCTTCTTTCTGTAGGATTGGTCTTAGAATTTTTTTAAACCTGTTTCCTGAATGTTTCATGCATATCCAACATGTCAGATACATATTTGGTGTCCATCATCTTAGTTAGCAGCTTGTCACTAACTTGGTTTACTGGTTTCGGGTCTGTCACGAGTCCTCCCAGGCGAAAGATCAATGGGTTGTTTCAGTTTGATGAGAAGTCAGACAGTTGGGTACCTGTTGAATTGCCTTATAATTTAGTTACCTGTATCAATGATAACTGTACTATAGTGGGTTCAATTGGCCAGGTGCCAGAAAAAGGAAAGAAATTGCAGGGGAATGAAGTTGATACAGGAAGAAAAGCAAACAAGAAGATTTACAAAAGGCTTTTACCTTTGAGGAAGCGCGTTTCTTTGACAAAAATGTCTGATGCATCAATCTGGATCACCGGTGAGAGTGGTTCGATCTATGAGAGATTCTGGAATGGAGTTCAATGGGTGATTGCTCCCCATGATTTGCCTGCATCTGTTGAGCCTGCAATATCTGTGTTTTTTGTCAATCAGACTATTCTTGCCCTTTCTGAAGCAGGGTATCTTTATCAGGTAAACTTCTGCAAGTATAAAATAAGAGGTATATTGAAATTTTTAACCTTACTAGCTCTACCACAATTCACAAAACAAATGGTAAGAATGTCAATACACCTCGTGTACTGTGGAGAACAATTAAGTAATTAACATTTTTCATAAGGTTGTTCTTAATTCCAGCATGATTAACAATTTTCCTTTTTCAGATGCAGCTGATCGAAAATTCACAACTAGTTTGGACAAAGATTGAAGCTTCAGTTGACCACACTGCAAAAGAACAAAGAGAGCAAAGCATGATCAAGTCTGGAGTTGTTACAAAAGATGGAGAGTGAGTAGTTGGATTTATTTGCTCAAAAGTCAAAACTAATACTGAAATGTGTGTCCCAGATGCTATGTTACTCGGACTTGGATATGCGTGTTGGACACGGATACTTATCTTAAAATTTGGGCCTAAAATGAAGTGTGAAGTGTTCATACGACCATACCTATAACGGAGTGTTGAGGATTCAACATGGGTGCTTGTGGTAAGAGGAAGAGTCTGAGTAATATAGTCTGGATGAACATAACATCTTCCATAATCAGAAAAGACTGACAAAATTTGTGCTTACTTTAGGAGAATTTACTTCTGCACAGAGAATGGGTCACTATTAGAACTTGTTGAGGTTGAACCATCAAGGTACACATCACATACAATTACAACCATTTAATATATGATCAGTGCAATATTTGCATCCAAAAGCCTGAGAAATGTTTCTAGAAGTCTCAGTTCAAGTTCAAGCAGAGGTTTCTAAGCTGATGTGGTGTCACTGATGAAGTTCACATGTTCTGAATTGTAAACACAAACAGGTGGGTCAATCACGGCCAGCCCCCAGGTGCAGACGTTGCAGCTATAGCCGATGTGGATACGATCAGATCAAACCTTGTCTTCACAATCAGGTTATAAAGTGCAAACAGATATTCTCTATCTCCCATAAATACTCTGTTTATCCTATAAATGTTGAAAATGTTATGCAGAGAACGTGTTCTCTACCGAACAAGAGAGAGGCGGATGGTAGGGCCCACTCGAAACAAATAAAATTAAAATCCACTCTATGTTCTGTAGAGAACAATTCTGTAAAAATTCTAACTCGTAAACATCTCTACTTGCAATTTTGAGATGTCTTAACAGAAGTTCCTAAATATTAACTTTCAGCATATCATATAATATTCATATAGTATAATTGCTTGCACAATTATAGTTTTGAGAAACATTAATCTGTGATGGTCCTCATGGAGGAAAAAATACAAACTACCACATGAAGCCGTAAACCATAATTTTGAAACTCTTGTGAAAGGCCATTATTCTTTATATATAAGGGTCCATTAGAATTATGATATGAAATTTGCATGGCATAGTTCGGCAGGAGACCTTTACGAGCATGACAAAAGCACAAAACCACCATGGAAGAAGCATATATGGAGAGAAGGGTCGGGAGAAGATACTTCTCTGCTACCATCGAGGGGTTGCAGTGCTCAAGGGCTAAGAGGACCTTCTTCAATATCGCTATTTCTGCTAAGCAAGGTGCAGTAACCATCAATCACGTCAAATTGCATATGCTATATATACTGAGTTAAGTTACTCAGACTATTTATTCTACCTCAAGTGCCCGTGTCAGATCCTCGACATTCAGACACGGGCGTGAACACTTGACACTCATTTTGGACCAAAAGGCTAAGTCTTGGATTCAAACACACTCTGACACAAACACCCAAGTCCAAGTAACATAGATATAGAGATTGCATCATATAAGTTAAGCAGGATAATGCACATCATGTTCAAGCCAGAACTTCTAGTCACAGGTTTAAGATTTCAACAGCCATCCTCAGAATCCCATCTTCACACTGTTCATATGCAGGTGGGTGAGCTGGTTGAGAGGCGATTGAACCAGAGAAAGTGGAAATGGATAGTACACAAAAGTCCAGAAGATCAATTATTCACATCAATCACACCAGTTCCAGAAGATGATACCAGTGACAAGTATTCAGTGCTCCTAACAACGGCATCAGGCTCAATACTGGAATATCAAACAGCAAAACAAAGAGGTAAAAAAATAAGAAAAATAGTAACAGCTTTCTAGACTTTTTACTACAGTTAGAAGCATGGAAACCCTCTTGAATACGATGATGCAACAGCATTGAAGGCATTAATTCTTATATGAGATGCAATGTAAAAGAGAGTATTAAAGCAAAAATTTGGGCGACGAGCTGACGAGTATGAATGAAACCATAACCTCTAGGGTAATACTGCTCATTTATTATAGATTGTCCAGAAGAGCTCAGTTTGGAGAAACCTGATATTATAGGAGTAGTTTTCATTTAACAAGAAGACCTTTTATATTAATTTGGTCATTTCTATCACTTCGAGAAGTGGCATATGGGGCAATATAAATATGAAACATTACTAAAGATGACAACTTTTTTCCAGACATCCTAGAAAAGTTTATAAGAGTATTGATTCTGCGCAAAGATGTGCAATTGTATCTAGGGGCAGTTTTAGATTCCCTTTATAAACCATAAAAAGACATAAATTTACAGCTAGACAAGGATATTGATGTTGAAATTCATGTGCTGATAGGAATGGCTCAAGAGCACCAAATTGAAGAGTCATGGGTAAATCATATGCATCCACCACATGCAAAGGTAGCAAGAGGTGTAGCAGGCAGACCATATCAATTTGGCAGGATTCTTTTCCCACTAGATGATGGTAGGATAGCGGAACTTCATCTATCAGGCTTTGGTGGTGAAAATTCAGGACCAGATAATCAAGTTAGTATCCGAAAAAGAATGTCATCCAAGTATGTTTGGTCAATATTGGATGCTCCTGAGACTGAAGGCTGGAATACAGAGTATTGTACAGACGAACGTGGACCTACTAACTGTATAATGGGCGTAAAGGATGAAACAAATGATTCTCCGAGCACAAGAACTACGACAAGAAGACGAAAGGGAATCCAACAGAACTACTTGATCCCTGATGCGTCAAGCATCAACCTAGAAAAACCACAGGAAGAATGTAAATCGGAAGAGAATTGGGTGAATGTAAACTTCCGCATGAGAGTGCTGCAAGGAGGTAGATCATTTTTTCTGGTGTCAAACAGTGGTCTGACTTTTGAATATCTTTACGATGACAAGGTAGGACTATGGCTAAAGCACGATTACCCAACAGCTATGAATGGTGCAGTTGGAAGCTACAATGGAAGTCTCTTTTTAGTTGATACCCATGGTTCTCTACTTATCAGAGAGAGAAGCAATGATGAGTTGCAATGGATAAATTGTACTGCTATGAAGAAAGGGAAAGAAATAACTGGTGGCCCTCCATGGGATAGGATTCATGGTACACGAAAAAAAATCACGAAAAATGACGCAATTTATTTCATAAGCAAGGAGGGAAGGCTACTGCAATTCACTGTAAGTTTTGAAGCACCAAAGAAGCAAATAACTAATGTTTTCTGAACTGCATTAACCACGTCACATATAAATGTTGCATAACATATATGACAGCAAAACTAAACTTATTTCTTAATCTCCTATTCTGCCCTGTTGCTTTAGATTCAAAAGGCATGATTCAATCTGTTTATTTCTTTTTACCAAAATGCAAATGTCTAGAATAGGCAAATCAATAAGCTCATAATATGAACTTCCTCATCTTGCACAGGGTTGTCTCAAAAAATTTGGTGCCCATGTGCCATGATATCAATAATTTAGGTCCACAAAAATGAGAAATGGCACAATCTTATAATAAATGAATTCCATAATATAGTTTATATCAATAATCAAAAGGTCTAATGAACATCAAGCAGACTTTTTCTGATTAGACTCTTTGGACATTTTTGGGCCTTTTACTTTTGGAGGTCACGTATTGTGGGTCACTTTGAACATCCAATTAGACGATCATGCAGTCAGAAAATTTTCCGATACTTTTACCAAATTAAATAAATCTGAGGGACTAATAGAAGACATTGTTGCCTAGGTTGCTCTCAAGAATTTTGCATGGAAAGACTGCAAAAACCCTGCAAATACAAGGATTGCGACGATTGTAGACCAGGAAGTGTGTAGAGATAAAGTAGTTTTTGTTATTGGAAGGAATGGGCAGTTGTATCAATATAATACATTGTCTGGATTATGGCATGAGCATCATCAATCTCAGCACCTAGTTCTCTCAAGATTACCTGGGACAGCCATGAGACCATCAGCACTATCTTTGCAAAGCTCACTTTTCATGGTTTCAGAAGATGGTGGACTAGTTGAATATCACTGGAACTCGCTTGATGGATGGATGTGGATTGAACATGGCACACCTAATGAAGGAGTAACAATAGTTGGAGCACCAGGGCCAAGTTTTGAGGATCATCAGTTATTCTTAGTTGGCTCAGATGGGAAAGTTCACCTTCGGTACTTCGACCTAGGAGATTGGAAGTGGAGAAACTTTGGATTTCCAAATTTAGAAAGTAGATCAGTTGAGCAAGAAAGAGAGGAAAATCTGAAGCATCAAAGAGAAAATTGTCTTGATGACAATGCAGAAAAGGCCAAAGCGAGAAAGATGAACAAAAGTTGTGATCCTAAGGTGATTTTCATATGTAACTAGCAACTTCATTTTACAGTTTAAACTGCAGTGATAAGTGCTGATAAGCGAATCGTCTGAACTTGCACAGGTGGCATCTACACGGCCTATCCGATCAGCAGAGGATAAGATAATCTTTGAGCTAAGAGATGGCAGGGTAAGCATGTTATCTTAAGAGATCATATTGTTACTTTGTAACAACATTCAAAAATTATAAACACAACTCTAAACCAGAAACCTAAATGCTATGCTACTTGGACTCTTCATTTTACCTCAAAAATCCGTAATGGATCCTCAACACATTGGTGTTCGAGTAACATAGCCTAAATGGTTCCTACTTCCTACAGTCCTAGGGTATTCTTGGCTGTCTAGAATGTAAATTGCAAAATTTTAGCATAACCAAACATATTCCAACAAAAACTATACAAAAAGAATCATAGCTAAATTCTCACCATGTTTTTATCACAGTTGGCAGAAATGCATCGAGAGAAGGACTCCGATTGGGTATGGTCCAAGATCATTACAACTCCCACAAGCCTATGCAATGAAAATTTCTGGGCAGCTGCCGCATCCTGATGTCGAATATACACACTTGGGGATTAAAACAGAACATCTTACAGATTATAACAAGCATAATTACAGAAGCTCAGGAGCTTGGAAATTCTGAAATATACATACTGTACATAGTAACATTAAAAGGATGAACACATTAAGATGTACAATTTCATACCATTATGACTATGTACCAAAACTATATTCTAATATGCAGTATCTTGGAGAATCATGATGTCATTGTCACCATTGAATTTCTGATATAATATGTAGTAGTAAACTTCAATGTTTAGATATGTGACAGTTTCCTGAATGCAATAAATTAACTTATGGGCTCAGTCAGAAAAATCCAAAATCCTACTCATGTAATCTAATATAGTAATATGTAATTAACTAAATATATATCATTATTCTTACGCGTATGTCATCATCAGTTCAATAATTTTATGATGCATATAAAATCAAATTTTGATTTCACCAAAACAAACAAATAATTATACTATGTTGGCAGGATTCCAACCTAAAAACTGAAACATCATCTGAAAGAAGAATCAAAATAGAGTATTAGACTATTAGTAATTATACTATAGTTGCTCTCTCTATGAAAAAGACATATAGGTAGAAGATAAGGTGGGGGACAAAATGGGGAATCCACTACAATTCTATCCCTATATCCCTACCAAAAAAACAAAAGTCAATGCCGGAAACCGGCATAAGGTAGCTGTCAACAATAAAAGTTCAAAGTAAGATAGTTTAGGATAATAATTTTTTTATAAGGTAGTTTCCGCAAAAAATATGAAAGTTAAAAGTAGTTTTGGAGAAAAAAATCCTTAATCTTACCCTGATTAAATTCTTAATAAAAATGAAGAAAAAGGAAAATAAGAAATGCTTCTACTCCATTACCAAAATTTACTAAAAAGTACTCCAAAAGTAAATTTCATATCCAAAGGAGAAGAAACTTTAAGTATCAAAATTTTGTTAAAATAACAAAATTTATTACAACATGCATAAATTATTGCAAGCTTTCTTTAATACGTGTAATCAAGAGTTATCTTTTTGTATTATAATCTCAATAAATAGTCAATGAATCAAAGGTAATCCAAACCAATAAGAAACAACTTTAAGAACTTCTTTGTTCTTTCTCACAAGTCAAGCTTCTTATAATATTACTCAACTTTCTTTCAAAAATTGTTAATAAATCCAAACTATGTAATTAACATAGGTTAATGAAAAACTAAAAAAAAAACTCAAGGCTCAAAACTATAAACAAAAACTCTCCCTTCCCTTTCAAAGCAAGCAAGAAAAAAGAGCCAAAAAAAAACTACAAAAACCCAGAAAAGACAATAATCCATTCATCATTATCATCATCTTCTTCCTTTATTTTCCTCCTTCAAATGGAAGAAGAAGAACCACTAAAACCAGTAGAATTCAATAATCTACCAAAAGATATAATCTTTGACATTTTTTCAAGAATCCCATTAAAAAACCTCTATCAACTTAGATGTGTTTGTAAGAAATGGGTATTTTATCTACATGAAAACCCAGAATTCAGAGGTTTTTATCACCAAAAACACAAAATCAACCCAATTTTACTCTTCACTCAACAAATTACTGAAAATCCAACAACCCAATTATCTTCTTATTACATTGATGGTACCCAACAAAGTCAAATTTCCACCAATTTTGCTCAATCTTTAGTTTCAATTCTCACCTGCAATGGAATTCTGTGTTTAATCTCAAAAACCCATGCTTTTTTTTATGATCCAATAACAAAACAACTCTCTAATCTCCCTAATTCTAACCGTTTCAATTCAAGTTTCAGCTGGGCATTTGGGTATTCTTCGTTTCGAAACGTTTTCAAGGTTCTTCATTTTTACACCATTGAAACATTTGATAATTTTCATTATTGTCAAATGCAGGAGGTAATGTGTGAAATTCTGACAAAACCCAGTTCAGATCTTGGGGTTGATTCTCAAGAAGAGTGGAAATTTATTGGGAAATGCCCATTTGATATTTTGGGTAGGAAAAATTATGCATTTGTTGGTGGGAAATTTTACTGGTTAATTGGGGAAAAGAAATTTAACCCAGATTGTATAAAAATCATGTCTTTTGATTTGGAAATTGAGAATTTTGGGATGGTTTCTTTCCCTAAAACATGCTCAAATCGTTCAGTTGAATGTTTGGATTTGGTTGAAATTAAGGGTAAATTGTGTTTAACTGATAGATTACCATGGGAATCAAGCATGGATGTATGGATGATGGTGAAAGAAGATGAGGGTTTTTTAAATTTGTGGGTTAAGAAATATAAGATTGATCTTATGGGAATTAATCATCATGATGTGAGAATTTTGGGTCATTTGAATAAAAATAATGGTGATTTTGAAGGTGAAGGTGAAATTTTGATGAAAATTGGGGGAAAAAGTTTTGGTTTTTATGATCTTGATTATGGAGTTTATAAAGATTTAGTAGGTGAAATAAACATGCATGAATGGGGTTTGCAATTGATGCTCAATAGAAAGTTTCTATTATAGGAAGTGAATGTGTTAGTTTTGTAGCTTCCATTTTTAGGGAGTTTTTGTTTTGTAAAAAGTGTAGATTCTATCTTCAATTGTAAAACACATGAGATGATAATGGAAAAAGAAATTTTACTACCCAAAAAAAGAAGAGAATTGGAAAAAAAGTTGGGTACAAAAAAGAAGAAAAAAAAAAAGACTAAAGAGTAGAATTATTGTACTCATATCTTGGTTAGTTATTTCAAGTTATTATGAATGTAATTTTATGTCCTTTTAGATATGGACAAAAAGGAGCTTGAATTTTGTATCTATAAAGCAAGTATATGAGTCAATACTTCATTTATTTACTAGATAAGTTACTTACTAGTAGAGGTTGAAAATAAGGTCTTTTTTAATCATTTGATTTTTATTGAACTAAAATAATGTTTATAGACTAAAGTGATTTTCATATATTGAAGTAGATTTTTTAGAAATTCAAACTGGTTTTAAGTTATTAAAACTCATAATTATCGATTATGATTGATCGATTCAAACTAATTTTGGTAGAATAAGTTGATTTATACTGTCTCAAATTAAATCATATTGAATTTATTTCTCAATCTTGGTTTACTAAGCGTTGGATCATTGTAGATCATGATTTGTCTCGTGAACAAATTATTCATGGTAGCAAGCGAATCTACAAAGTCAACTTATGTGGTCGTTTATACACGAAATTATGTAGGCAATAGAAATTCCCATGATTTTTAGATTTTAGTTGGTAATTGTTTGGTTGACTGGAAATGGAGAAAATGGGGACAATGAAAATTCATGGAAATTTGAAATTCCCACAAAATATAGGAATTTATTTACCTACCCTCCCCTTGATCACTCACAATTCCTAGATAAATTCCTATAAATTACAGCTTCCTTTATTACTATTAAACCATTTAGACTAATTCCTAAGAATTTCATACATAATTAATTTCCACAACCATTGCAACCAAACAAGCACTTTATATAAATGTTAGAAGATGTATTCAATGTTTCCAAATCAAACACTCAAATACCATTTGAGACACTTTCTTGTTCATTTATTGATGACATTGCACAAAACTTCAAAAACTATTGAGCATTTATTACATAAGGGCAAACATAAGGCTGAATAAATTACTCTCAAACTATTGTAGCCAACTTAGTCTAAATTTGACTAAAAGTTAAAGTGAAATTGGTTGACGAAACCTTTGCAATATATGTCTTTATAATAGCAAAGGATACCAATCACTCCCTTTTAGACTTCTTCCACCTTAGAACTTATGAAATATTATATTAACCGGACATAAGTAGATTTGTGTCATCATTATATGATCCTAAACTCGATATTGTCCAAACTTAAACAACACAATTCTCGGGTCAAATTACACCCAAAACATGCATTCCATTTAGAATAATATTATACTTTTAAATATTAGATTTCTCTAGGAGCTCCTACACTTAAGACGACTAGCGTACTCTATCTTGTATATTGAGACATAATTGTATATATCATGTTCAAAAATGAAACAGAAAGGACGTATTAAGATCAATTAACCTATTAGGTTAAACCAAACTAGAATTTCCGTAGATCCTTGAGTGAGCATTTTTCGATTTCGACACTAAAACTTTGAGAATAACTCCAAGTTGAAAACATGGAACTTAATTATAGGTCTCACCACCACCAGGTCCACCACTCCCCTCCTAATAACTTGCAAGTACAAGTTGATAGAGGTAAGGAGAAAGGCAGTGATTTGCTATGTGGTAGTTGTACAACTTAGTAATGAGGCAAGAAAGGCAAGAAGACCATGAAGTACTATATACAATTTTGTAACGCAACTTGGAACTTGGAAGCATATGATTGCACCATAATACTCATTTCTTAGGCTGTCACACTCGTCCTAAAGAGTAAAAGACCAATCATGTGAAAGTCCATCATGCGCCACATTTATGCATATTGCGTATTGCAGCAGTACACTACAATTTGATGTTGTGACTATGATAATATTGGCCAATTACACATTAAATACTTGTGTAATTGTCACACTTATATCTCTTTCATGAGCATCATCAGTTATTCCATTTAGATCAATTCAACATTTTCCCACCATCGTAGGATAAATTAAACTCAAGCCATAAAGAGGGTGGAATACAAAATTAAGGGGGCAGAAAACCGTACACAATCCACAAGTTTGAAAACGATAGTCATACGGCTAAAACCTAAATCAATACAATAGAAATAGTGTACACTCAACGAGAAGAAAGCGAAATCGAAACGCCACTCTTCTATATGAAGTGAGGATTTTAGAGAAGGAACAAATAGAAGGTTGTATAAGGATGTATCATTCAGCAAACAGATATAGACTACCCAAAGATCAGCTCAATCCCCTCACTATTTTGGAAAGACAAGTAGCAGCTCCACCACACTTCGAATTCAGGAGAAGGTATCCACAACTTCCACATGCAGCAAACAGATTTAATATCTTCTTCTAGGACTCCTTGATCGGTGACCACGTGGGGATCTGCATTACATAAAAAGCATCAATGCGTATCAGATATACGGACCCAGAAGCATCTGAAATAGCAATGTATAGCTAATAAGCAAAGTGCATTGCAAGAAGTCATATATGAACGTAAAAACTAGATAGGATCAACCTGTTAAGGGTTTCTTCAAAGGGAGCAGATCAAGAAAGCAAAAGAAAAAGGGAACGTATCAAGAAAACAAAAAAAAAAGAACTTTTAGAGAGTTGATGAGTGTGGACAACTCCAATCCGAAAAGATCCATTCACTTAACTGAGTGGTATAGTTATAATTATGGAGAAGCAATACCATAAAGAAACTTTCATAAAGGGTAATTGGCCTCCAAATTTCAGGAATAACTTTACCCTTCACAGCAATCATCTAGCCTACAGAGTAACTATTAGAAAGGTTGGAATATTTCTATTATCATGCTTGAAACTTCGCATACATCAGAACCATATTGATCCCCTCCACCCAAAAGAGAAAGCCTCATCAGAAGCAATAGCTTCATGAACAGTTAGACTACAACTCCATCTCCAATATACACCAAAATATTGAGTTTGGTTCGGTCAAACAGCTTCATGAACAAGCATGTCGCAATAATCAGATTTCAGAATAAAGAGGTCGACAAGCAAAATAGTGAGTTAACACAGAAACCAAAGTCTTCTATATACTCCAAAGAGCACAAACAGCCTGGCACAACACTAGATTGGAACACATATACAGTTTATTCAATGCCTGAAAAAGATCTCCCCTCGCCCCCTCACACGAAAATCCAAAAACACACATCAAACTAAAAAGACAAACCTTCTTCGGTTGCCCCTCCTCCTGTAAGGACCATTGCAGAATGCCCAATCAACATTTATCGGCTGCTCAAGCATTTTGGCACCATTCATCTCCTTTATTGCAGCTTGTGCTTCTTCAAACTTCTCATACTCGATCAATGCATAACCCTGGAGGTAAATTTGCAATGAAACAACCGTATATGAGAAAATCAGCACTAAAATTAAGACATTGACATTTGTCAATTGAAAAAAGCACAACGCAAATTTCAAAATTCACACACATTGCCAGCAACACAAACACCTCAAAGAGAATGAAAGGAAAAAAAAAGGTCAGCTTCAATTCTCACAGCCAACTGTAGAAGTCTGGACCACCACTGCCTTACATAAACAAGCTAAGGCAAAGGCATAACAAGCCCCATCTTCAAAACATAACCCATTTATATAAAAAATTAGAATATGAAAAAGGAGGTGGGTGCAACACAGAAGCTCCTGAATTCGCTAATACAACTCTCAAGCGTAAAACACACGCCAAACAGAAAAATCACTCAACCAGGACAATTATAATGCAAGCGGAAATTCACATGTGCAGACCTTCCTCTACTAAAAATATAGATAAAGATGAATTTGCTTATCATTTGCAGAAAGATGACAACCATAAGTCTTAACGCAATCGACAATTTATAAAATTTCACACTGAAGCTAATTTAGAAAGAAACATTGATAAATTAGCCAGCATACCTTCCTAACATATTAAATACCAGACACCAAAAATCCTCGTGTCCCTGTAAATCTATGTGAAGTTTCCAGCGCCCAACATTACTTGATGTACAATCAAAGAAACAACATAACTAAAACCTCGGAACAATTCAAGTTACTCAATGGCCAATGCTGTATTTGATCGCCATATAAACTTCACAATCTGCTTAGGTCATATTTATTACATGCATCAAGAACTTTTGTTTATAGGTGCCTAAGGAAGAGCATCGAAAAAAGTTCGCTTATTATATTTTAAGAACTTTCCAGCATGAATTCAATTGTTCTTTTAAGACCTCTTCACCATTTGCTTGAGCACACATCAGTTCACCAGCAAGACAGCAATGCATTTCGTCTTCCACATATTCAGGTTAAGGCATATCTATCCAAACTCTTATTATATAAATTAGCTACTGGATTCACATGACTGTGTCATGTTCTTCAAAATGTGGGCTTAAAACTGACATATGTATAAAATCGCTGATAGACATCCTCCCTGATCAAGCTCCTTGCCCAGTGCTCTTTTAGATGTCCTTTAATGAAGAAAAAACTCACAAAGTCCAAAAAAAATGAGTGCCATTGCATCACGTACTATAAGTACCACAAACCTACAACAAGCAACGCCGCTAGAAATACAATGACCAGCAAAACCACCAAAAGTTTCCACAATTCATCTAACCTCAGATCACAGGACCAATATTTTGCATTACGATAGTATTTGGCTACATTAATAAAACTATAACCAGCAGATGCATTTAATGAAACAAGATGCAAATCAGCTCATATATCCACTCCAGACTTCTACATTATAAATGAAGCACAAGGAATGAAATGCACCAGCTTAAAATGGCCAACAAATTGTAGCTGATAAAACAACCGTAATCTCACCTTGACAAACCCAGTACGACGATCCAGATTCAAATGCAAATTCTTAAGCTGGCCAAACTCTCCAAAGACATTAAGGAGATCCTCTTCTTGAGCCTCTTCATGCACTCCCGTGACAAGTATAATCCAGCCCTCAATTGCTGCAATAACTCAGCCGTGTAAGAATTTAGCATGCAGAATTGCCATTACGAAGTATTAATAACCACCAAAGTTAAGTAAACATGGAATTTGCAGCTTCAGCCACTACAACTGCAAAATCCACATCCACAAGCTAGAGTGCTAGACTTCAACAGCACGAGAAGTAAACCAAATAACTTCAAAGAAACAGAAAATTATGCTTGCATATTATTAGGACTTTCAATTCTACCAAGGATCAATTCAATAAAATAGACTACAAGGACTAAGGAGGTTGAAAAACATCCAAAGGCTTCAAACCAAAAGGAATGTTGTAATTTCTTCTCTTTTCTTCTATACATATCCAACAAATTCTTCATTCCCACTTTTTCCAAGTTGACAAAAATAAGCAAATTCTATCAACACATTTCTCCTCAAGTTGATTTTGTTTTTGTTTCCTCTCATCAGATAGGTGTAAGCCCAACAAATGGTTTGTTCAAACAAAAACCTGCAAAACAACTCTAACAAATACTTCCCAATCACTAAAGGGAAGCGGCTCCTCAAGCTGGTATACATTCCCCAGAAATCCACACAGAAAACAACTTCTGGGTGAGAACTTCAACCTCATAAAGCAGTACAGCTGAAGAAAATGACCATTTGCTTCTAGCTTGAAAGTACCCTACATATATGACTGAAATAATAGCAGCATATAGGCTCTATATGCTCTATATATGAAAAGACCAAAGAAACTAAGGAAACATGCTTTAGAGGCAGACAAGCTTTATAAGAGTATATAAAATATTTTCCCACATAGTATACACTGTTATACGAACAATATGGTGCTAAAATAAGCCCTAAACATAAGTGATGCACAAACAAATTATAATTCTACATGCACTGTTGCCTCCAACAATCATTCTGAACTCCCCAACACACTTAAAGGCTCGCATAAGAATCGGAAGTCAAGAAATTAGGCTAAACTCCTAAGTGCTAAAATGGACAAAGCTATAGATATTGTTTGTGAAATTACACAAGCAAAACAAAATTTGATCAACAAAAACAAAGAACATACTATGAATACCTGGTTAGGAAAGTACACGTGTCCTTAAATGCCAAAGAATTTCTCCTCTCTGTAGCCTCAATACAACAGAGCAATTTAGCTACACAACAGTAAATGATACATGGTTCCTAGTACCAAAGCTAAGGAAAGCTGATAACTAGATATAATTGGATCCACAACATCAGGCCTCTATAGTCTATATAGAATCTTAGATATACTTCAGGTTAGGGAGGATTCAGAACTTATTTCATATTGAAGCAAAATTGGAAAAGTAGACTAATTGCTCATATACACTTTATATGTTACTCCGACACCTTCATTTACCTCAAAAACGGGGTGTCGTGTCACTTTACTTGAATACTTCATTTTGAACTAGAAACTTTACTTTTTTTCTACAAAATAGCCGAGTTGGACACTTGGACACCCGTATCCCAGTAGACACTCAATCTGTGTCTGAGTAACCTATTCTATTTCAATTTTTTCAAAAAGCCCAACACTAGGAAGCAAACTTTTGTTAGGGCAGGCTAGTAGGAATATATCCATCCTTCAAATCATGTTTACATAAATTAGTGATGGTCAAACCCAAGGATAGAAATATGTTAATAATAACAATTCCCAGTTTTTATCAGGAGGTACAGCTGTACAAGTAATAAAGAAATGTGTATGTGTTAGAGAATACATATGAAAAGGGAACATACTGCTATAAGTCACCCTACAAAAAGATTCCAGGATATGAAAGTCAATCATGACCTTATGCTGTGATACTATAAGAACAATTGTGTTGATTGCCAAACTACCAACCTGAGACGCCCTAAAGAGAAATCCCACAAAATTATTTGTTTCTAACATCATCAAGTACTGCATTTATAAGTCTACAACACAACACATCTACCAATCAAGCTCGTTGAATTACATTAATACGATCTTATTAGAAAGACCACTCAATAAGTTGGGATGGAAAGTAATGATCAATCATTATCAACAACAAAGAATGAACATCTGTGTTTGTATCCGTGGGGTTAAACCATGGTCGTTGCATCGATTATCACAAATTCACATCATGAGCTAAAATCATCTATAAGGTAGTCTAAATATAAATCCTAATTTTGTTATCATACCAAAACCAATTGACAATTAAACAATATCCTTCCACGAGAATGAACCTAAAGAACCAAAAGAATGTGCTACAAGCCTACAGCCAATCAAGAGGGTTATCTAAAGACGATAAACTTTATGTTCCGGTTGCTCCCTAGAGTGAAGAAACTGCCATACTACAACAATGCTCAAAATTGGTTCACAAAACTCTACTTCCTCAAAACGAAGTTAACAGCCAAAAACCTTAGTTATCTACTAATCATAACCTAAAAGACCAAAGCTCTAATTACAACTAGCGCCATTTGAGTAGCAGCAACAACAGTGACTACACTAAATCAATCCCGTAATATATGTAAAATAAGTTATAGCAAAAGCCTAATTGACTTGATATCTGCTGGTCCCCTAATCTATTCCTCCCCGAAAATCAATAAATCACACCCTAAATCCACAAGCAAACCTGAAAGCAAATACACAAATGCTAAGAATCACCGGTTTCCAAACCCCTAGCAATTAGTAACAAATTGAATTGCCGTTCTCAAAAAAAATCAAGCAGTCGTAATGGTCTCATAAACCCTAAGTATGAACCAAATTACCAACCATAACCTACAACCAGACTTCCATTTGCACCATTCAATAATCATAAAATTAAGACTAGTACACATTTTGAACAAGAAACATCAACAAAATTAGATCCTAAATTTTTGTTGTTCTTCTACTACATTACTCCATTAGAATCCACGAATCACAACCTAACTCCACAATCACATTCCAAAGTACAAACCAAAACCCTAAAACGACGTCGATTACCAAAACCCTAACAATTAGTATCAAAAACCAATTGACTTTCAAAAATGCAAATCGTAAATGTTAAGACTAGTATACATTCCGAACGAGAAACTTAACAAATAATAATAATAACAAGCTAACTCTTAAATTTTCGTCGTTCTACCACTAAATTACTCCATTAAAATTCACGAATCACAACCTAACTCCACAATCACACTCCCAAACAGAAACCAAAACCCTAAAACGACGTCGATTACCAAAACCTAACCATTACAAACAAAACCAATTGAATTACAAAAATACAAATCAAAACCCTAAAAAAACAAAATCACACCAAAAAACAACAAATTAAGAGAGAGAAAACTGACATCGAGCAGGACCAGGTCCACCATCGGAGTCAAGAGAATCAAATTCACGAGCAGTCATACGGCTGTTACGCTCAGCATCGGCGTCTTCACGGAAGCCGCGACCTTTAGTTTTCTTAGCTCCGAAGCCGCCAGAAGATGGAGCTCCGGCGCCAGTAATGGCTGATTTAATCTTAGGGTGAGGAGCTCGAGGAGAGCCGTCAGCTTCAGCCGCACCGCCATCTTCGTCCATGAGATCATCTTCTTCAGGTTCGAAGTCTACTGCTTCAACATCTGCTGCCGCCATTTTTGTTGTTCGTCGAGTTTTCTCTCTCCAAGGGTTGTTTCTGGTTAGTAGAAAAAGTAGTATGAAGTTTGGAGGGAAGAGGATGGAAGAGGAGGAAAGATGAGGAGAAACAAAATGGATGATTGTGTTGGGCTGTGGGCTTTTGGTTTGAAAGAGGACGGGTGTATCGAGGCGTGGATTATGCGTTAGGGTGTACAATGTTCGTTATAAATCTACAATTACAAAGGAACGTAGGTCGTAATGAAAATAACTTATACTTCTATATAATAAATGAATATCTACTGTAAATTAAAAGAACATATCTTTTAAAATTCAAATTTGTTTAGATTCAATTATCTTCAATTCTAAATAATTTTTCCAAGATATTCCTATTATTGTTTTGCACATTTCATGGAAAATTAAATTTTGAATTAGTTCTAAGACAAAAGTATCTCTTTAAATACTAATATATTTTATTTACAATCCTGCCACTTCCTCCGTTCTCATTAATCCATGTAAAAAGAAGTGAGCATTGTCTCCAAAGTTACATAGAATGAGTGGAACACATAAGACATTTTTATGTCCTTCCAAATCATTTCAAGAAACATAAGACATGCTTGTTCTGTAACGATAAGTCATTAAATGTATATATCATTAAGCTACTTTCAACTCAACGAAAGATCAACTAGAATATTGATAGGTCTCTTATTAGAGGTTAGCTAGTGAGATTTAACTTTAAAAACTCCACAAATCGGTGTTCCTTGCAAGATTAATTCAAAGTAACCACGAATGATCCAAGTTGCGCCAAAACTTAAGCTCCAGTTAGCATAATCAATAACGAATCATTAACGAATAAACTTATGATTACGTAGAATGAGTCGAACACATCTCTACTGGAACAACTCAACACATATACTTGAGGCATCTTTGAGGAAACTCACAATTTTATTCGCTTATTTAAATTTACAAACTAACTCATTCTGGTTGACTCTAATCACACAGTCTAACTTTGTTACAAACTCCATTTACCCTCCTTAAATACGACCTCCATAATTTCGTCCATAATTAGTTAATCAGTATCCAATAATATACTACTAACAATGATCATTACTTCTTTTTCTAGCTTCGTATGAGCTTATAAGTTAAATCAATTCACTTATAGTGTCTTGACAAACAACCTTTCTCATTAACCACGGGGTAACTCCAAGCAAATTACAACAACCCTTTAAACAACTCCTTAGAGTTATATTCCACAATTTCATAAAACAATTCTAGTAATAATTAGGACATTAACATATATAGGATTATCAAGTTAACTCTTTATAAGGCTTTGTGTTCAAAATCACATATATTAACAATCTCGATGAACCAACTCATTAACCAAATACTCACTGATTGACTATTAGTTATATCTCAATGTCTTTCATTAATTAACAAGAAACTATAAATCATACGGGACCATCAAACTCCATTAAACCGGAATCATAACTCCTTCCAAGTTACAACTAAAATCAACTAAGACTATTAGTTAACATTGGGGGTCTGTTTTCTTCGACATTGAAATGAATTGAACTGAACTGAAATATATAGTGATATGTGAGAGTAAAAGTATTGTCCAGAACTGAACAGTAATGAACTGAACTGAATTGAAGTGAACTAAATTGAAGTGAAAATAAACTAGGAAGAACACGCCCGAGACTGTTCTAGTTTAGATTATTGACCCATCATTAGCAACAACTTGATAACAATAATTTAATTTTAAGACTTTTAATAACTCTTTAGTCTCAATCTATAACTTGGAATTCCATTAACAATTCATATACCATCCAACACACCTGAATTTGGAATTTCGATACAAAAAATTTGAGCAACATTTACAACATCTCACAACAAGTAACAACGATCAACAACCCCATCATCAATTTTCATCCAAAAACTGGAAATCATACCAAAAAAATCAAAATGAGGGAAAGAGAAAAGGGGTCAATACCAACACAAGCATAAGAGGAGTAAGGAGAAGGGCGGTGGCAGCAGGCGCGGCGGCAGATTCCAAAGCTCGAATTGCAGGTTGTTGTTTTGTTCCTTAGATGAATCTACTTGTTTTGTTGCGGATTTTGGTGTGAAATTGCGATTTTTAAGATCTACTTCATGTGATTATTCATGCGATTGTTATTGTTTGTTTTCATGAATTCAACTTATTTTGTTCTTTATCCCATATATGTTATTTCATGTTTTTAGAAATGGATAATTCATAATTTACATGTTATAAACTTATGATTTCGAATGAAATTTCTGGTATAGAATTATTTTTGATGGTGTATGATAGTGTACAGGACTTAATTTGATGGCAAATTTTGCAACTTCACAGAAAATTTGGGGGATAATGTTTGTTGTAATTGGATTAACTTCTTTTGGAGCTTTCTCTTATGCTGCTCTTTTTTCCAAGCTCTTAGCACCATCAGAAAACACCTTCATTTCAGCTATACAAAAAGATAGGTACTTTAATCAATTTAATTTTTGCCTTCTTTTTTGTAATTTGGAATGAATTATATGGAAACATTCAAGTATTTGAAGCATGTAGTATTTGTTATGTACTCGATTCGAGAGATTATGAATTTCTCTTGATTAGTTTAGTGTGATGCTATTTGCTGTCCATATTTGTATTTTGTAATGTTTGTTTCATGATAGTTTGCTGATTTGAGGTCATATTTTACTAACTTTGAGTGTATTTTTTCTCACTAAATTATGGAGTACAATATGACTTATAATGTGGCAGATTTTTACTATTTATATATTTTTTTGAAGAAAGGGTTTGTCATAACATAATTAAATTATTACTACATGCCTAGGAGGAACATGTTTCTCACAGTCCGGTTCGAAATTGAATAAAGTTTGTTGTTCTTCCAAAACAAGATTAGTACAACATGGGGGAGGGAAATGCCGAAAATACACAAACCTTGTCGTTATTCATTAAAGATATTAATGGTCACACTTGTGTGTTGGAGATGGTGGAAAGGAGATATTGCCACTATTGTGAATGGAGGAAGGAGCAGTTACTTATGCGGATGAATTGTATGAAAATTGGATTAGACATGGTGATATTTGCCCTCACTAGTCAATTTTGTGATCTAGATAGTCCTTACAAGTTACAGCGGAGGATTCTTGAATCTTAGGTTCATTACTATTGTGAAATTCATTTCTTGGCAAATATTGGTTATAGTGCATAAAACTCTAATGTTGGCAAAATCTCTATTGATACCTTCACATAACCTGTTGTTTGGATTTGAGGTGTTTCATCGTCGATTTACAATCTGTGGTTGTGAGTTTCCGGAGGAATCTAGCTGTGAAGTGTACTCAAAATTTTGTATCCTAGCCACAATTTAGTTAAGATGCTTGTTGTAGCATCAGTTATCTGATATCTCTATGTGATTGAGGATTTTCCTACTTCTCAATTTCAGGTTGGTTCATGATGTGTAATAACTGTTTTAATATCAAGAGTTGAGAGTGTTACAATTGTTTAATCAATGCATGACTGTAGAACTGAAATACTTGCTGGCTTGAGAACATAAGGTATAAGATTACTTGAAATCAACCATTCTGTACTTGAAAGTTAAGGCTATGTATATGTGATCTCCCCTTTTTTTCCTAGGCAAGAGTCTCATTGAGGCACTGAGGTCTTGATTAGGATTAGGATGATGGGTTGGTTGATTGTCTTACCTGTTATTTTGGTCATAGTTCCTACCAGATTCATTTATATTTCTCTGCAGTCGTTTGCTGGAAAGATTTTCCTTTCTTTTTCAAACATCGTCCACTTATGGAAAGATTTGAAAGGAAAATGCAAGCTCAATCTGTCCCTATCCTCGCCTCTATTTATCTTTTTCCCTCTCCTCCCTTTCCCTTTCCCTTTCCCTTTACAAATCCTAACAAATACGCATTGTTGTTGAGACAGATGAATGTTGAGTATTTCCAAAAATGGGCATTTTTTTGTACAATATTGTTCTATTGGTTTTTTTGGTCGAGATCATATATCCCATTTGATATCTCATCTTATGCTCTACTTCCTTCTGAATTTCGCCACCCCCTCCCCCCAGGCCCCATTTAAAGATGACTCTTTGCTTAAATAACTTCAGAAAATTCTTGTTTCTGTTCCAATATACACAATGAAATTCCTGCATTAAGATGTATTCATTGGAACAAGTGTCTAACATTCATGGATCTTCTGTCCAGATATTACTGCTTCTTGGTGCCATTATCACTGCCGATCCTAGTTGTTGCTGTATACTTTCATTGGCTCAGCATGAAACTCTTCAAGCATGCATGATCTTTCTGACATTCACGTAAATTTGATTGGATATCGTGTCATCCACAGCATCCAATTAAGAGATAGACTGCTTCAAATCACCGGTATGTATACCCTCTTTGTGGTGGATGCTGGCATTGCTGAAATTTACTGCTTGATGAGAAGGATGAAATGTAATATGAAAAACTCAAGTGTTTCAGCAAGCAAAGTTGTGTAAGTTTAATTGCAGACAGAAATGCTTGCTTAGCGTCTTCGAACGCTTATTGGATTGAGCCTATGGATGCTCAACCTACTACTGTAACTGAACCTTAAGTTTTATCTAATTTCTCTTTGTCAAAAAAAAGTTGTATAAGTTCTGTCAGAATATGTGAGCAGTCTGAAACCTCTATACAATATGAAAATTTGAATTTATTGTGATAATTTCCTCTTCTATTTCTTTTGTTAAAGAAAACAAATTTTGTTGGAATTCGGAAAGAGAGGGTCTTGTAAGGCTTATACAGGGGACCCATTTCAACTAGAAGGAAATGGCATGTATCTTAAGTGGGAGACAATGATACAGAACAAACACAAAATATCTCATTTAAGATTTGTTAGAATTGCATTGAAAGTGATTTTGAATGTGGTTCCTGAATTACAAGGTAAATACAAAAGTTAGCTCCGGCTTCATTTATGACACTCGCTACACTCAAGCTAATAGTTTTGGGTGTTTCGGCTACCAGTCAAAGTTGGTGGTGCTGGTTGCAACCGCGTTATAGTTTGTGGTCTTGAGGCCAATTTT
Organism: Beta vulgaris subsp. vulgaris; assembly: GCF_026745355.1. Taxonomy (NCBI): domain Eukaryota; kingdom Viridiplantae; phylum Streptophyta; class Magnoliopsida; order Caryophyllales; family Amaranthaceae; genus Beta; species Beta vulgaris. The sequence goes on along the minus strand of NC_079205.1, from coordinate 63,235,337 downwards.
TGCCTTTTAAAGTATGTATTCATATTAAATACTTATTGAAACGAGTCTAATAAGACTCCAAATGATAATACTAATACATATTGAAACAAATTTTGGTGAAAATTTTGGTCATAATATGGCTCTATTATTGAGTATTATACTCCATGTACATTCAATAATTGTTGTGTTCTATCATATACTCTTTTGATGAGTTTTGTGGAGTGTATATTTGTCATTTGTTTCTATTAGCTAGAGGAGGGAGGGATGTTTCTTTTCTTTGTCAGTTCTACAAAAATGATAACCAGTTAACCACCAATTCACTAGATCCCTACCCTACTTAAGGACTAAGGTGAGGCTTGTGATTTGTTCATGGATACATGCTAAGTAGTAACTATCCAAGCAGATGATAATGCACAACTGCACATGACTACATCAGTACAATGGCAACTATTAATTCTAAACTAGTTTTTAGGCTCGGGCTATGCACCGGGTAGTTATATCTTTTATTTATTAATATTTTACTTTGAAATAATACCATCAAGTATCACTTGGTTTAGTGGTTACCACATTAGTATATATGCTTGTGATCTCGGGATCGAATCTTACATAATGCATTTTCTGTTTTTTATTGTATGTCGATTACAGAGCATAAAATACTCCAAGCGAAGGCGCCACGTGGCATCGTTCCTTGCTTAGGAACGCCTTTTAATATATTACTCCCTCCGTCCCATAATATAAGTCCTGATTATGTTTTTACACGGGAATTAAGGTAAACTAAAATCTTGTTTTATTTAAATAAAAAGATACATTTTTATTGGGAAACACTTACATTGTTTTTTTCTTTTTAACAAAAAAATAAAAACTTAACATTAATATTGCATAGTTTAATGTGTAGAAGAGTTTAATGGGTTATGAGATTCTACTTTATCATTAATAATGGTGCATTGGAAGCTGAAATTATGAGGACTTTTTGGGAGTTAAATTATTTTCATGAGGGTATAGTATAGATGTCTCAACCTAAGTTAATGCTCCTTAGCAAACCCTCCCTACCCCAAAAGAAGAAGCTATAATCAATTTATTAATTCCCCTCAAAAAAAAAATCAATTTATTAATTGCAAATTATATGAAATCTGCAATGAAAGTCGAAATCTAACAAATACTTCTATGTAACTATCATAATCAAATAAAATCCTTCGCTAACAAAACCAAGATCATTGTAGATAAGATATGATATTTTTACGAGTCTGTATCATATTATTATTACTTCTCTATATAACCTTACATGATGGGAGGCCATCAGTCTCTTATAGTTTAATTTGATTGTTAGTAAGTTTAACAAATCGTTAATGAAGAGCACTTCGGTTGGTATTTCTATAATTCAAGTAGGACAAATCTATACAAATATATTAAAAGGCGTATGTGATAATATATACACGCTACGTGGCACATCTGTTATTCCACTAAAATTCTCCAATGTGTACACAAGTCATGTCAATTAACAAAAGTAAAATTAGCTTGCAACAAGATTTGAATCCATGACATTTTGCTATTATACATGACACAATTACTATCTAAACCAACTTTTAATCATGCTTTAAGTGCCCTCATTATTATATTTGTACCGTTTAAATGTTGAGTTTTCCTTAATATATCTTAATAGAAATGGAAAAAATGCATACCAAGTTCGGAAAACAGTAGCAATCCGGAGCAACGCCTGGGCCCAAATACTAGTTAAATATAAAATTAAGTTCATATATAACGACCGACATTTACTGTATCGAATTCTACCAATGAACTACTTCCTCCGTTTAGAAATAGTTGCATCATTTCATGTTCTCACGCTTGCCAATGTATGTTGTCAACCATTAATATCTTTGATTATCAATAAGTAAAATTATAAAAAGTTGATATTAAAAAAGTATATATTGAGACGCATTTAACAAGATTCCACGTGACCATATTTTTTCTACAATATAAATCACTAAAGACAATCAAAGTATAACATGTGAATAGTATATACTATGCAAACAATGCAACTATTTCTAAACGGATAAAGTATTTAGTATCAGACTAGCAAGAAGAGCAACTGATACAAATAATGTGATAATGTGAAGGATTGAGAGACATTGCCAAGGAAAAGAGACAGAAATGCCATGTATTATCAGTTGAAGATGTAAATGAAGCAAGTTGATATGGTTTTTGAAGCCCAGAAATGTGGGCCATGAATTGGACGTTTATGTTTTCCATTAACCCTGTTGTTTGGGCTTTTTTGTAGGCCCTTGAAATCATATTCTATCAGATTGTGGGCCCACTCGTGATAAAGGTTTACACAGAGGTAGTTCGTAATTCTGTGGTCACATTGCCTTTATTTACTGACAATTTCCTTTCTTCCCGTAATTCTGCAACATCCCTCCACCCACGTCCTACAAAAAAGTAAAGATTTAATCAAGATTGGTTTTGTTGCTTGGAGGATATTCTTCCGTTATTTTTGTGATAAGGGTTCGATTTATACTCCTTATAAAGTGCGATCCTTAATTTTCTAACTACTTATGCAAAAGACATTCATCTTACTTTTTTTTTTTTTTGAGGGGAAAAGCATGCGACTGTTACTCCACTCTAGGGTAGTGGTTCTCCCAAACTTGTTCGACCCCGAAAGGGATGAACTTTGCAAGATATTCATCTTACTTTAAATAAATAAATAAACTTCATTTCTTCCGTATCCGAAACGTTATGACGTACTCCCTTCGTTTTTTTAGTTGCTATATTTTTATTTTTATTTTTTTGAAAGAGAAATTTCATTAATTGAAGGCCAAACGGCATCTACAATAGGTATTAAAGTAAAACAAGATATAATTATACAAGACTAAATCAAATTCATCTTCGAAGAAACTACAATGAACCAAATCGAACAATACAGCTATTTTCTTTAACACACAAACCAAGAAAACGTGTAGGGATCATTGAAAAATAGAGCAATAAAGCATAAAGTAATTGTCTTTTTGTGTAATGAAAACAAAAATAAGAGTACAAAAGTAAATATTATGTGGATATCATATATTAAAAGTAAAAATATTTGACATATGTAGCAAATAAAAAGAATTGTGTTCAAATGGTAAAATGTAGCGGCTAAAAAAAGATGGAGGTAGTACATCACTAACATCAAGTTGTGAAAAAAATTTAGTTCCAAGGGGTAAAAAAATTTAATGTTTTAACAATTTTTGTGAAAGACGCCCTCCTTATCCTTTCAGATAGTATATCATCGATGTGAATACTGTATATAGTTTAATGTACTCATTTGACAGTTGACAGTATGATCACATGATTTCATATTTTCATTTCATTCTATTGCACTTTGTGATTATTCTTATATGAAGTAGTTTAAGGTGAGGAGAGTGATATAGAAAATAAAAAAAAGGATGCATTATGTGATGAGAAGAGCGATTGAGAGAGTCTATTCAAAACAAAGAGTTAAGCATATATTAAGGGACTAAAGTTTGTATTTTTTCACCTTTAAGGGACTATTTTTTTTTCTTCACCTTTTAGGACCTGAGCTAAACTTTCTGAGTAAAATATAACTAGGGTTAATATGTGGGGCCCATGTAACTATTTTCCTGCTCCCAAATACCAAAATGACGACGCTTTAATTTTTTTTTCCTTCTCCTTGATTTCATTCCCGCGTTCCAATCTACCTATTTCCTATTCCTCTGTTATACTTAGTGGTGTCAGAAACAGATCTGACCGCTGGGTCAACCTGATTCTGACTTGACTTGAACCTGGTTCGACCTGTGAGGGTCAGTCCCCAGACCTGACCGAAACCTGACCTGTGATTATCCAGACCTGACCGGCACCTGGCAAGATTATATCCTGACCTGTTCAGACAGACCTGCATCAAAACTCAAACCCGACCGTACTTAAATAGATATTACTAAAATTTAATTATTTTTTTATATCTATAAAATCATTTAAATTTATAAATTTATAAATTTTCTTATATTTAATAATTAATTAAATAAAAAAATAAATTTAATTTAATTTAAGAGTTAAACTTGAAATATCCATTTACTTGTTTATATTTTCTATAATTATATAATGTCCCCATTCTCAAATAATATTAAAAAATATCTTATTAAATCTTATACTCCAAATTTATTATCCCAATTTAATATTCTACTTAATTTTCCTCATTTTTTCTACAAAATTATCCAATTTTAATATTCTACCAAATAATACCTCAAATGCTCATAACACTATACTAAACAACAACATATGATGCTATAATAAATCTGCAATTATAATAAATTATACAAAAAAACCAAAATTTAGTGAAATTACATAAAAATCACACAAAAAGAATAAATGTGAAATTATATAAATATGAAATTATATGAAATTACACAAAAGTCAATAAATCTGGGGACAATATTGAACGATATTACACAAAAACAAAATTAATCAACACAAAAGTTAACAAATTAAACTAAAAAATGGAAAAAAAAAAATTCTTGAACAAACTAGATTTGGCCGGACCGAGCGAAGACCGACGACGACGACAGGCAACGACGACGACCGGCGACGACGAGCGAAGAAAGGCGACGACGAGCGAAGACGACGACGAGCGACGAGCGAAGACAGGCGAAGATGACGACGAGCGACGGCGACGAGCGAAGACAGGGACGCCGAGCGAAGACAGGGACGCCGAGCGAAGACAGGGACGCCGAGCGAAGACCGGCGATGACGAACGAAGACCGGCGACGAGGAGCGAAGACCGGCGACGAGGAGTGGGAGGAGGTAGTGCCGTGGGGTGGTTGAGAGGGTGGCAGGTTGAGGAGAGAGAATGACAGAAGGAATAAAGGGTGGTTGGATGAGAGAGGGATGGGGATTAGGGTTTTAGAAAGGAGAGATGAAAAAGAAAAGGGAAATCAGAGATGGGAGTTGAGTTTGAGTGTTGGAGAGATTGATGGTTAGATTTGATACTTTCCAAAATCAAGGGTTATAATTTATGATCCATGACATTAATCTTTGGCTAATAGGAAAAGAGAATGATCTAGCACATGGATTGATGACTTGTCACAATCTTATATTTTTTATATTCTTACTAATTCTTGTCTTGGTTTAGTAACTTCAAACTTTAATAATTAGTCAATTATTTTATTAATTTGAAATTTTGGTTATTTTTATTGAAATTATTATTTTTAGTGTTTAATTATTTTTATTGAAATTATTATGATTAGGGTTTAATTATTATTTAATTATAAGTTATAATCTTTCTAATTATTGTCTTGGTTTAGTAACTTATTAACTTTAATTTGAAATTTTGGTTATTTTTATTGAAATTATTATGATTAGTATTTAAGCTATAACTATCATTTATTAATTAGCATATTATTATTATTATTATTATTATTATTATTATTTAATTAGAATTGTGAATTGAGTTTCTAAATTTAACATGAAGACTAATATCTAAAATAGTATAGTACTACTAAAATGATTAAACATATTGATTCAATAGTTTGTTTATAGTCACTCAGGCCTCATATGAACCATCGTTGTAAACATATGGATGTATGATCGTCATTTGTTATAGTATTATAACATATTAAGAGTTGTTAGACTAGTTTATAATCAATAGCACAATCAGTCATCATGTAAACATACTCTACCTATGAAAATCATAATGCTTATAATAGTTATTTTCAAACTTAAATATCAATCATAATGCTTATAATAATAAATCATTTATATAAAGTTTGGAATTAATCGTCTACTCGTTATTATTGTCTTTGGTTATAATATATAATATTAAAATATATGAAGAGTCGTTCTACTCCTTCACTCATTAGAGTGGTTTTATGGAGTTGATTATTCGAAATAAGAGTTGACTAAGAGTCTAAGAGAATACACTAAACATCATGATAATCAATATAGTGTTTAGCTTTTATATGGGGTAATGATATGGGATATAATTTACTATTATTAGTCTTGTGCAACATATGAACCCGCGTTATAATCACGTAGGCGGTAGACCTCATATAGTCATATGAACCGTCGTTGTAAATCTATGAATGTATGATTATCATTTGTTATACTATTTATTGTTATTGTTATTGTTATTGTTATTATTCCTCTTCGTATTTGTATTACTATAATAATAAATCCTTTATATGAAATTTGGAACTGATCTTGTACTCGTTATTATTGTCGTTGGTTATGAATTGTGATATATAATATTAAAACATATGAATAGTCGCCTCTACTCCTTTACTCATTATGGTGGTTTTACGCAGTTGATTAGTCGAAATAAGAGTTGACTAAGAGAATACACTAACATCACGATAATCAATATAGTGTTTTTATTGGTTTTTCGTTATTATCCACATATTAATCGCACACACACATATGTATGTATATGTTGATCTTAATACCTTTATTAATACGATTCATTTACTTATATATACAAAGTTAAGAGAAGACCACAAATATTATACTAGTATTAAACTATAGTATAACATAAAAACAATTAACTTAAATAATATTATAGCTTATAAAGACAAGGGAGTGTCATTGTTGTTAATCTTATACTAGTATTAAACTATATTTTACTTGTTTATATAAAGTTTGGAATTGATCGTATACTCGTTATTATTGTCGTTGGTTATAATATATAATATTAAAACATACGAATAGTCGTTCTACTCCTTTACTCATTAGAGTCGTTTTACGCAGTTGATAAATAAGAGTTGACTAAAAGACTACATTAAACATCACGGTAATCAATATGGTGTTTTTATTGATTTTTCGTTGTCATCCTTATATTTATCGCACACACACATATGTGTATATATATATATATATATATATATATATATATATATATATATATATATATATATATATATATATATATATCGATCTTAATACTTTTATTAATATGATTCATTTACAATATACATAACAAAATCAAGATGACCCGATCAGGAGTTACCCGTAGTTGAATTGGCGTTCAACAGCGAATGGACCCGATGTTTCAAAATAATCGAACTAAGATGAGTAAGATTATTACTAATTCAACCCGAGTACATTTCACTTAACTCAACCGCACATGGACCTAAATACGATATTCGCAAACCTGGCTAAAAAAATGTCAAAGGGCAATTATACTCGAGAATGGATCGACTTGTAAACGGAACGTTCAGACCTGTCCGGCACCCGGGAATCCATATGATTCAAATGTGTTCGACCCAGTTGAACAAAACCTGACCAGTCATGACCTGGGGCACTGACAATCAGAATCCTGACCTGTCCGGGTATGACCTGGTTCGCCGTGGGTATACCCAGAACCTGTTTACTAACCTGTTTTGACACCACTAGTTATACTCTAAACTTTCAAGCGACATTGTCAGAGCAAGCTAACTGTCAAAGCTTAAAAGCTTCATCAATGCTTCGATTTTTTTTTGCATCTAATTAAGGTATGGTTTTGTTTCATCCTTAAGTTGTTATTTTTTCATGAAATTCAATTGATTTCTTCTATGGGTACAATCATCTTACCCACCAATTGAAGAACCTTCATTGAAGAAAATCCACAATAGACCCACTGTAAAGAGAAAGCCATCTCTAGGGGTGGTTGATGGTTGTAAGCTGTCAAGGAAAGGTCAAATAAACAAATGCAGCAATTGTGGGGAGGTGGGGCACAACAAAAGAAAATGTGTTGCCCCGGTAAAGCAACCAGGTTGCATAAAATTTCTCAAGAAACCTATAACAACACCCAGGAAGAAAAAGAAGCAACAGAATTGTGTCTCAACAACACTAGTGAAGCCTTCAACACAACAAACCCAATGCTCAATTGCTCCACACAACAAAGGTGTTGGAGTGTACACTTATCCAAGTGGTTTTCAGAGGCAAGCAGAGGTTATATTTCATTAAGAAAATGTTCACTTAATTGTTTAATTTCAAATCATTAGTAATACAAGCTTTTCAACGTGATTTTTCTACTGCACAGTTCATCAATACCGTTGGGAGTCAATCAACCAAAGCATCAAACTCAACACAATTGGATCAAATGGGTTAATTATACAAGAGACCAACACAATTGTTCTACCTTGACTAAGACAAGGTAAGTAAGTATAATCCTAGCATAATTAGTAATATTCTAATTACTTGAACATGAAAACAAAAATTGATATTAGAATTACTATGATAAGATAAATATGCATTTCTTCAACTTATGCTTTAATTCATGCTTCAACTCCTCCACTTCATGTTTTAATACTTGTTGGTTATCATGGTGTGCAACTTAACCACATTTTTTTATTTAAATTAAACAGGATGGAAGATAGAAGATGGAAGAAGAAGATAATTTGAAATAAGAAGAGCTTGAGTAGAAGAACTTTTTGTTGAAAGAGAGATGTTATAAACTCTGTTTATTAAAGAGCTTTTATAATGACCTTACATCAAGCTCTCTGCTTCAAACTGTTGTTTTTGACTTGCAATTTATTTATTTATTTTTTTTTTACTTTACTTCAAATGCTCAGGTGGGTTATACAGTAGTTAAGTTGCCGGAAAACTAATCACAAGTCCTAAAAGGTGAAGAAAAAAAGAATAGTCCCTTAAAGGTGAAAAAAAGCAAACTTTAGTCCCTTAATATATGCTTAACTCTCAAAACAAAGGTTTAATGTTACAATTACATTGAAAAATCACTAAAAAAAATATAAAATGTTGCAACTAAAAGATGATGGGTGAGTCGCATATTGCTGTTTTGTCCATATCTTATACTTTATTGTTGTATTTTCCTCTATTTGTATCATATACTTCCTCAGTTTTAAATTACTTGAAACATTTTTCTTGGCATGTTTGTTGATGTGTAACGTTAATCTTTTATATACCTTTAATTTCCTGTAAGTAAAAATTATAAAAGTTTGATATTTCGAAACTAGATGTCAACATAAATCTAACAAGATCTTATCTAATTATATTTTTCATGTGTAGAATTACAAAAGACGGTTGTAAATAGTATAAAAGTCAAAATGTTTCAAATAATATGAAACGGGAAAAATAGTATGTGCTTATAATTGTGTATTGAACATGGTTCGAGTTATATAAGGTACAACGTTCAATGTACTTGTCATCAACCAAGACAATGAGTCATAACTCATAGGCGTGATAAACTAACAATGCTATGTTTATCCAATGGGTAATCCGTTCAATAATATTCGACATCTTTTTATTAAATAGAAATTGCCTTTGAATTTGATCTCATTAAGGATTTGTATATTATCTATTGTGTACAGAAAGAGTGCTTTTCATTGAAAACCAGCCAAAGTCGAAATTGTGTCTGTGGTTCACGAATAATAATGAAGAGTTGCTCAAACATTATCAGATTCAAAAATTATTAAAAGAGACGGTCTAATTTTAATATAAAAGTAGACCTAGTCACTAAATGGATTAAACTAGTGACCAAAAGAAATTAACCTAGTTACTATTGGGCTTATTCTATTTTTAATATTGGGCTTACAGTTGCCTAATTTTAATTTAAAAGTAGGCGGTCTCTTACAAGACGAACTCTACACATTGCAATTCTACAATTGACGTAAATAAGCGATAAAATTGACCTCAATCTCCCAGTTAGCCATTGATTAAAAGTCAAACATTTGCTGCGGGTAGGGGTGAAAGTTCGGTGTGCGGTTTGGATTAGGGCATAATCCAATCCGATCCGAATAAAGTTTGGATTTTAATTTTTCAATCCGAATCCAAACCAATTAGGGTTTGAATCCGATCCAATCCAATCCGAAATTTCATATTTTAGATTGGATCCAATCCGAAAATCTGATTTTTTTAAAACTTTAATTTTTCGATGAAACAAATTAAGCACAACAGCAGCCTAGTAGATTTAGAAAATGAGGAATTAAGTGCAGTTAGTGTTTTAGGAGAAGGATTGAAGTGTTATGTGTATTGGACCATGGACTAGGTTTTTTTATAATAAAAAATCAATTAAGCACTTAAGCTCAACTACAACATAATCAAGGCATATTACTATTCGGTTATATTGGATTTTTGGATCCAATTACCCTCAATCCAATCCGATCCGGAAATCCAATTTTTCAAAAATTCTCAATCCGAATCTAATCCGAACACAGTTCGAATCCGATCCGAATTACTAATTTGGATTGGATTGGATTGGATTTTGGATTTGATCCGAATAACTTTCACCCCTAGCTGCGGGTGACATGAACTGCAAGCTCAATCGCAAACCTATCACAAATTGCATGTTGCAACTGAAGTTCAATTATTAGTTGATTTTTCAGTTGAAGAATGTTTGCTGTCTTTAAAGTGGTTGAAACCAATGATTGATCAAATTAGACAAATGATTCAGAGTGTATAAATATAAGTCGTGCAACTAACAACTAATAATAGGTGCTTGCACTCTATCAGTAGATAAGAGTGGCAACTTTTTTGTTTTTACAGCGGGGGAAGTTCATTAGAGTTTGATGCAGTTTATCAAACATCTAGCTAACATTATCATTATGCAACGTATACAACTCAAGGGCGAAGTCAGGCTTGGTTGTGAAGGGGGTCCAATTTAACAGAGAATTCTAAACGTGATTGTTGAAGGAGGTCAATTTACTTATAAAATAAGATATAACCATTGATTACCTTCAAAGCTATGTTGGGGCTACAGGGGCCATGGCGCTCTTAGGCCCAACATAGCTTCGCCCTTGATACAATTAACATTATCATTACGTAACATATACGATGAATAATTTTTCAGGGATAAGGAGAAACTTTGATAAGTTAAGAAATAAAGGATATTCCAACTTCTTTTCTCTTTTGACAATGAGAAAACTTGTATTAATTAAAGAACGAAGTACAGTCTAATGCTACTATAATCAAACATAAAACAAAGTAAAATCTAAAGAGCTTTATTAGCTCTTACATGTCATAAAAAACAAAAACAAGTAAAATCGATAAAGAGTCGCATGTTAAGGAGGACGTCACTGGTCAATGATGATACTGGTGGTCGGTGGAGTCAAACCTCATATGGCTGATGGAAGTGGTAAGAGAAGTGAATGTCGTTCACGATTGGACAACGAACAACAAATGGCGAGCTTTGTGTCTTGCCACATGAGCAATCCCAACGATCTTTTATCGGTTGGGATTCTTGACTCATGATCAATTGATAATGATAGAGTATAAATCTATTCCTGGAGCCTCAACCATCAGCTTAAGCTTTTTGTTGAGTTCGTCCTTTGACATGGTATCAAGAGCTAGCGTGACAAAAAGGTCACGGGTTCGAATCTCATCCACCCCTCCTTTCTCAGTGGAATATTTAGCACCAGGTAAGAGGGATGCCTGTCCTGCATCCACACTTCAAGCCCAAAGGGCTCTTGCGTGAGGGGGCGTGATAGAGTATAAATCTATTCCTGGGGCCTCAACCATCAGTTTAAACTTTTGGTTGAGTTGGTCATTTGAGAGATAAGTTAGGAAATAAAGAGTACCCAACTTACTAAGAGTGAAAAGATCCAAAAATCTTTTGAAATTGAAAAAGATGTTTTAACCACTGAGATATTTGTCACTCTCGTATATAGCAATATTAATCTAAAAATTTATTGATGTTTTTTTTAAAGTTTTCCTAAAAGCGAGTTCATACTATCACAAATATCATTCGTGTTATAATAATGCTTAAAAGAAATTGAAGAACCAAAACTCAGTGTGTAATGTCAAATGTGTATGCTAAACATTATGGATAAGTAAGCTAATTTAGTAATAATACCTCGAATATTAAAAAACAATAAAACTTCTCTTGATTAGAAGGGTACTTTGACCCACTAATTTCCTCCAAAAATTAATATTAGTGGGGGAATTTCAATGTCCCCTCTGACCCTCGTGCTTATTTGTCACTACTTCCATCTTTTTGTTTTTCAATAGTGCTTAATTATCTGCCGTTAGATTCTATATTCAAATTATTCTTACGGTATAGATTGGAGAGGTCCATGATAAATAAGGCTATGTTTAGTTGACCTGAAATTTTCTGATCTGATATGAACTTATTTTTTCTGATCTGATCTAATCTGATCTGAACTAATCTGATCTGATTACAAGATCTTATCTTTTAGATTTTTCTCAATATATAAAAAAATATAATCATGTGGGGTCTTATTTGATTCGTTATTATGTGGGATCAGATTTTTCTGATCTGATCTGATCTGAACTTATTTTTTCTGATCTGATCTAATCTGATCTGAACTAATCTAATCTGATCTGATTACAAGATCTTATCTTTTAGATTTTTCTCAATATATAAAAAAATATAATCATGTGGGGTCTTATTTGATTCGTTATTAATATTCAATTATTATAATTTTTACTAATATGTAATGAAAGATATTTAATAGTAAAATGATTTTAAAATATAAGCATGATCTGATCTGAACCGAACTTATTTTTTCCGATCTGATTTGATATGATTAGATCGGAAATAAGCAAAAATAAGGTGAACTGAACCTAGCCTAAATTGGTAGTAACAACACCAAAAATATAAGCAATTTATTATTGTTTTGTCCGTTTTACCTCGAATTTCAGTGCATTGTATAGGATTCGAATACTCACCCTAACAATATATTTTAGCATTTTACCCAACTTATGAGTTGGGGTGCCTGATACGCTAATAGTCTAATAAAGGTTGGTATTTGAACCAATTATCTTTGTTGGTAAGATATTTTTCGATGGAGGGCAAGTTTGTCAAATAATATTTGGACGATCTTGGGACGTATATTATGAGCATTGTTCTATGCAAAAATTATATTTGCAGGTTTAAAAAGTGATGTCCACACGTGACGATATATCGCGTGTTCATCAGTTCCCTAATTTAGAATTTTTTGCACCACTTGACTACTAAATTACATTAGATTTTTTAGCATAAAAATAAATATTCAATTAGATTTGAAGCCTTTTATATCAAACATAATGTTTTAATATGCAACAAGTATAAGAAAGGATTTTTTGTTCATAACTGCCTTTATTTGGGACTTTTTTGTGAAAAACTGCCTTATGAAATTTTTTTTGCACACAACTGCCACTAAAGAGACTTCCGGTTGTTGACTGCTGTCAAATAAAGTTTTCAGGCGTTGACTTATAATTTCTGGCAACTTAAAATCAAGTGCTTGGCACGTGTTTCATTTTTTACGTTTTTTGGAGGATTTTTTCAAGCTCTTCACTCTTTCTCTCTCTTCTCTCACTCTCTCTCTCTTCTCTCTCCTCCAAGTTGGGCAGCAAAATTGAAACCTCCCAACTTCTCCCAACAGTGAATTCCATTCTCTCTGTCAATTTTACAATCAATTCGTGGTCAGTAGCATCAGTAAATTGAATTAATTTACTTCTCAGCAACATTCAAAATGATGGGGTAAGATTTCACCAACAATTTACCACTTTTTTTTTTTGCTTCTACTTCCTTCTCTCTTACTTCTCTCTTGCTATGTGATAAGTCATATTTATATATAGTTTTTAGGTGCATTTAGGTTGCATTTTAGAGCATTTAGTTTCATATTTAAGTTCATTATTGCATTATATTCTTAAGTTATGAATTTCTACTCCTATTCGGTATGTTTTCTTGTTTTTGATGAATTTCAGGCATTGATAACGTATTTGGAGTATGAGTAGCTAAGCTTGAGGATTAGGAGCACTTGGAGGGAAGCTACAATGCATAAGGATCGTCATAGATATTTTATAGTACGAATTCGAGCGTAAACGAAGCGGAAAATCATTAGAAGAAATGTGAAAAAAGAGTCACGTCTACTCTTCTGATCATAACTTCTGATGTGCTTATTAGAATCGAGTAATTCCAGCATATTTGAAACTAGACTTGAAGAGCTTTCCAACGATAGGTGGCACGCCCCGAGGAGACTTTTATTCAAGGAGTTATGCCTTTCGGAAGATTGCACTGTTTCTGCTGGAATCTGCTACGCGTACGCGCGGATCACTAATCCGCCTATTAATGATTTAATTAAGACTTTCCTTATCTTGTAAATTATTTTCCTAGTCATATTAGGTTAAAAGATATTATTTAGATGAGTTTTTATTCTTTTTTCTCTCTCCTCCCCTTTCAGATTATTTTCATCTTCTAGGTTTAGTTTAGTTCTCCTCTTTTTCTCTCATTATTTGTAGTAAACCCTAGTTTTTCATCTCTTCTTAATTCATGATTTTTTTAGTTTCTTTCTTTGATTTTTTGATTATGCTTTTCCTTGTAGATTTTATTTGCATTTATTTCATGATAGAGTAGTTTTTATTTCTAGGGTTTGGAATCCATTTTATATGCTATGATTTTGATTGATATTTATTCATGGTTTGATTAATTATTGATTTCTCTAATTGATTAGTGTTTTATTGTTAATCTTGCAACCTGATCAATTGTTTGATTAAATATTGTTAATATTGAGTCATAGATCGAGAGATAGTATATTTAGAGGCTTACCTACAATTAGCAAATCTGATTATGTTGAGCGACCGTATAGCATATGTTGATTTGAGAGTGTTAATGCCTGACCAAGGATATCACGTGCTCTAGATATCTGATTGATTGAACTATTGATGATATTTTGTATATTATAGTTATAAACATGGTGAACCATTACCCTAGATCCTTTTTAGTTTGATTTTTCTTTATATAAGTTTAGAACCTTAATTCACATATTTTGATCTTGTTTAGTTTCCACATATATTAGAAGTTAGATTAAAACGACCATCTCTCTGTGGATTCGACCCTACTTACCCTACTACATTGTTAGAAGGTTTTGCAGGAATTATTTTTGACGGGTGTACGACAGCCTATCAATTTTGGCGCCGTTGCCGGGGAGACGGTATTGTTTTATTTAGTTTTTATTGTTGGTGAAACTAAATTGTATATATATATATATTTTTTTTTTTCCTTTTTGTGAATATTTTTATTTTTTTTATCTTTTTTTTGTATCATGGAGTCATGCTATTTTGATGATGGGGATAATAATTTTGCTAGGCAACATAGTAATAATTCTTGGAATTCTCATGTTTACAATTTTGATGCATCATATCAAAATCATCGCAATTTTTACAGGAGTTCCCCTGAATTGCCTCATATGTTATATGAACCCCATGTGCATGGTAGTAATTCTAGAGCAATTTTTTCTTTTCCTCAGTATGAGAATGAAGTGTTTTGGAAGTACTATCATAGGCTTGGTGATTTTATTGGTCCTAATCATGGAATTGAACTGTGGGATATGTGTCTAGTGATTTATGAGGGGTTTAATGGAGAAACTAGAATGATGGTAGAATCTATGTGTAATGGACGATTTCTATTCCAATCACCTGATTATTGTTGGGATTTAATTATGTGGTTGGCTAGGGATACTTATGAGTGGGAGATGTCTTCATTTGCTCTTCTACCCCAAACTTACATGACACCACCTTTATTAGATGGTTTTGACCCCTATTTCCAATTTGAATGTCAATCTGCTCAAAATTCTAACCCCAACCATTTATATATGATGATAAGAGGGGTGGATATTTAATGAGAGCTATTTGGATGATGATAAGATTGATAGAAGTGCTAATGTGATGGATGTTTTGCAGGAAGAAGAATCATGGTTGAAATTTCTCTTCGGAGGAAAGTCAAGTTGAGAGTGAGGTGATTTATGAGTCTTTATCGACCCGATATTGTTTTTGAGTCTCATGTCCCTTTTCACAACCACTTGACCTTATTCCTTCTTCTCCTATATTATATTCTCCATCGTTCTTTCTTTCTCCCCCTTTGAATGACTCACTTGATAACGTAAATAATGTACATTTAGTTTCTTTTTCTTCTTTTGAGTCATGTAAAAAGACTAACGATTTTTCTTTTTCTCCTCTTGTAAATATAATTTTTCCTTTGATTTTTCTTTTTGTAGTTTTAATAATTCTTTAGTATTAACTTTTTTTCATTTTTCCTTTTACTCTTATATAATCTGCTCTGAGATGTCTGCAGGAACATATGATAAGCTTCTTAGAGCATTGAACTATTATGAGTGATCTACTAGTCTTCAACGGTCATGCAATAACTTAAATTTGTGCTTCGGGAGAACCCGAGCATTTTTCACTTTTTATTATTATGATTTTTTTTTTTTTTTTTTTTTTTTTTTGTCTTTGTTTCTTCTTTTTGAGTGAGTTTACTCACTTTGGTGTATTTTTTGTGTATTTGTTGTAGGTGGACCGCAATTAAAAAAAAAAAAAAAATCTGCCCTGCCCAGCCCGCTGGCCCATCCATGGCCCTGCTCTCCTCCCACGCGAACCCCACCCCCGCCATCACCTGTTCATCTACTCTCGCCGGAATCCCGCCAAACAACAGCATTACTATCTTTGTATCCCCCGCGCCTCCTCACAACCACTCACCACCAACGCCCAGTCGCCCACCGTCATCCGCCCTCGCATCACCGCCGGACACCGGTCTCCGCCTCACCCAGCAGCGCACTGACGCAACACCACTGACCCCCGCGCACCAGCTTCTCTGACCACCATCCCCACCATCGAACACCGTCTCCATCCACCTTCCCCCGCGCCTCCTCACAACCACTGCTCCTTCGAACCCCCCATTCTGTCCACCACACCTACGCTACATCACCATCAATCAGCTTCGCCTCTTACGGCTTCTTGCCGCTGCTCCGCACCACTATCAAACCACAGTCGCACCTCTCCCTTTCTTTTCTTTCGTTTCTTTCTTCTCTCTTTTCCTGTTATTTTTTATTTTTCTGATTTTCTTTTCCTTTTCTATTTCTTTTCCTTTTTTTTGTGTTTATTTTCTTTTGTTAGTATATTTGTTTTTCCAATGGATTTCTAATTTTTTTTTATTAATGGTTTTTATAGGGTTCTCTCAAATAGGCCAAATGTCCAAGTTCGCCTTCGTGAAGCATTATGACATATTTTTGAGCATTTTGATCTTCTCCCCAATTAATTGGGTAGTAAGCATCTTTTCTCACTTAATTGTTGTTAATGTTCATCTCAGATTTTTGCTTGGATTTTGTTTTGATGCCATCTTGTTGAGAATCTTATACATTGATTGAATTATTAGTTCGTCGGATTGTCGGGATTTGTGTGTGGTTTTTGTGGTGTTGTGGCTTTTGGTGGGCGACTTTGGTGATTTGGTGATCCAGGGGTTGGTTTTCGTTCTTTTTCTAAACTAGTTTATGCAGTGAGGACACTGCAAATTCTAGCTTGGGGGAGGAATATTCTATCTTTTATTGCTTTTTGTGTAGATTTCATTGCTTTCGTAGGATGTTGCACGGTTTGTACTGCTTATTAGGAGTGGGAGTTTACGTGTAACCAAAAAAATTGTACTGCTTTCTTAGTTGCATTAGCATATTTCATCTCATATTAATTCATCTCATTTAGTTCATCTCATTTTAGTTGCATCTATGGGACTACTGCTAAACTTTTTGAGAACCTTGTTGATATTTTACTACATTTGTTAAGTGTCACTCATCTTGTTCATGATACTTCATAGCAGATTGTTTCGCAACTGATTGTTTGTGGTAAGATTGATTGATCTCTTCTGGCTCGATTTAACATTACTATGCAGACACCTTAACCTAAGTGAGCTTTTGTGCCTATAAACTGACGTATCTTGTCAGTTCTATTCTTTCATGTGTGATTAGTTCCTCGTTGTTGCATTGATCTTGACTTTGACTTGGTACTCCTTGATATTTGATAGTGCATACATTTTGATATGATTGAGGCGTTTCATTTGATGATCTTAGCTCCAGAGTTATTCTTGTTTTCATATTATCCTTCCTCTAGCCCGCTGAGCCTTTTCTGACTTTGTTTGATTAATACCTACATTACAAGCCATTGGCCTCATTTGATTCTTGTCCCAAGCCTAGCTTGGGGGAGCGAGTATTAGTTTTGGTTTGGTTTGTATTGAATTGAAGTGCTCTATTTGTGGTTAGAAGAATGAAAATATGTTTAGTGAGCTTGGAAATTGAAATGAAAGTTTGTAAAAAAAAGAAAAAAAAAGTGAAAAATGAAATGAAAAAGAAGTGAAAAAGAGTTGTGAATAAAGTGAAATAAAAAGGGTTATGATTGAATTTCTTGAGTGAAAAAGGTTGTTGATTATATTTGGAGATTGTTGGTTGTTGCATGGAGTTGTTTGACCTTTTATGGTATGTTTTCAGTTATATGATGCTCCCCCTTCTTGGTTTTTCCACCACAATTCCCAAATTATTTCCATACCTTTAACCTCAGCCCCATTACAACCCTTAAAAGTCCTCTTGATCATTATGTATTGTATTGTTGAGTATTAAGTGAGTCAAAAAGTCAAAGTTAAAGAGTATTTGCTTCATCTGAGTCGACTGATTTAGGTTGAGAGTCATTATTTATCCCTTAAACACATGAGAGATTTGAGTGCACATAACTATAGTGAGGTCTGTCAGGTTTGGTTAAATCCAGTTTGGGAGAGATGGTTTGTGGTATGATTGGAGAGTCGATTGCGATACATGAATGCTATGCGGCTTTGTTCGAGTTGTTTCGATGCTTGGTTATGTAGTGATTATATCTCTTGTGTTTTCAATTGAGTGTTTAGCCCTGTTGTAGTCCTATATTGTAGGTTGTCTAACTTTTCCGTGTCTATGTCTTATTGCTTGAGGACAAGCAATGGTTTAGCTTGGGGGAGTTTGATAAGTCATATTTATATATAGTTTTTAGGTGCATTTAGGTTGCATTTTAGAGCATTTAGTTTCATATTTAGGTTCATTATTGCATTATATTCTTAAGTTATGATTTCTACTCCTATTCGGTATGTTTTCTTGTTTTCGATGAATTTCAGGTATTGATAACGTATTTGGAGTATGATTAGCTAAGATTGAGGATTAGGAGCACTTGGAAGGAAGCTACAATGCATAAGGACGTCATGATATTTATAGTACGGATTTGAGCAAAACGAAGCGGAAAATCATTAGAAGAAATGTGAAAAAGAGTCAGTCTACTCTTCTGATCATAACTTCTGATGTGCTTATTAGAATCGAGTAATTCCAGCATATTTGGAAACTAGACTTGAAGAGCTTTCCAACGATAGGTGGCACGCCCCGAGGAGACTTTTATTCAAGGAGTTATGCCTTTCGGAAGATTGCACTGTTTCTGCTGGAATCTGCTACGCGTACGCGCGGATCACTAATCCGCCTATTAATGATTTAATTAAGACTTTCCTTATCTTGTAAATTATTTTCCTAGTCATATTAGGTTAAAAGATATTATTTAGATGAGTTTTTATTCTTTTTTCTCTCTCCTCCCCTTTCAGATTATTTTCATCTTCTAGGTTTAGTTTAGTTCTCCTCTTTTTCTCTCTAGTTTTTTGTAGTAAACCCTAGTTTTCATCTCCTTCATTAATTCATGATTTCTTTTAGTTTCTTTCTTTGATTTATTTGATTATGCTTTTCCTGTAGATTTATATTTCGCTATTTATTTCATGATAGAGTAGTTTTTATTTCTAGGGTTTGGGAATCCATGTTTATATGCTATGATTATTGATTGATATTTATTCATGGTTTGATTAATTATTGATTTCTCTAATTGATTAGTGTTTTATTGTTAATCTTGCAACCTGATCAATTGTTTGATTAAATATTGTTAATATTGAGTCATAGATCGAGAGATAGTACTCTTTAGAGGCTTACCTACAATTAGCAAATCTGATTATGTTGAGCGACCGTACTAGCATATGTTGATTTGAGAGTGTTAATGCCTGACCAAGGATTAATCCGTGCTCTAGATATCTGATTGATTGAACTATTGATGATATTTTGATATATTATAGTTATAAACATGGTGAACCATTACCCTAGATCCTTTTTAGTTTGATTTTCTTTATTTATAAGTTTAGAACCTTAATTCACATATTTCTGATCTTGTTTAGTTTCTCCATATATTAGAAGTTAGATTAAAACGACCATCTCTCTGTGGATTCGACCCTACTTACCCTACTACATTGTTAGAAGGTTTTGCAGGAATTATTTTTGACGGGTGTACGACAGCCTATCACTATGTTGCTCTGTTAATTTCGTACACAAAATCAGGGAACAATTGACCAAAACAACTAAAAAATTAACCACCAAAATAGATGGAATTATTCAAAACAACTAAAAAATAAAAATCCCACAAAATGGATGAGTAAACAAGGTACAGGCACCTAAGATCGAAAGATTATAAGAGGAATTAAAGGAGAATTCGCTGTTGGGAGGCCTCAATTCTGCTGCCCAAATCGGAGGAGAGAGAAGAGAGAGGGTCAGAGAAGAGAGAGAAGAGAGAGAAAGAGTGAAGAGCTTGAAAAAATCCTCCAAAAAACGTAAAAAATGAAACACGTGCCAAGCACGTGATTTTAAGTTGCCAGAAATCACAAGTCAACGCCTGAAAACTTTATTTGGCCGCAGTCAACAACCGAAAGTCTCTTTAGTGGCAGTTGTGTGCAAAAAAAATTCATAAGGCAGTTTTTCACAAAAAAGTCCCAAATAAAGGCAGTTATGGACAAAAAAACCTATAAGAAATTCAACTATAAAATAGATTCACATATCATGCAATCAACTAATAAAAACGTGAAAATAATAGGTTAATAATAAGAACATCTAAACAACATTTTTTTTAACGGTGTTATCCTTCTAAATGAACTTTCTTCAAAAAGGTTTGTGTTTCTATATTTTTCATCATAATCTAGACTATATGGAAATAAAAGAATGCCCAATTTTTTAAAAAAAAACTTATGCACTCTTAACCAAATGCAATATTTGATCCTTTTGAGGACAAGTTGGTGGATTAAAGGATGGGAAGAGCCCTTCCATTATAGTTTTGAAGACATTCATAAAAATCCAGTTTGTCTTAACTGGTCTTCTTCCCCTGGCTCGCGACTACAAACTCCTCACACTCAGAGTTCGATTGAATGGTCTCCACCTCCAATGGGGTTTGTAAAATGGAATGTGGATGCATCTTTGGACCCTTTACGCCCAAAATCCGCTATTGGAAGGGTATTGCGAGACCAATTTGTCGTGTTCTATCCCAATAAACATGGAGATTAATTGGGGGGAGTTTTTTGCAATCCATTATGCTGTAAAAAATCACTTGAGCAACCTCCGAACTAAGAGCTTGAAATTTTACTTGGAATTCGACGATGCAAATGCAGCTAAATGGTGTAATGAGCACACTAGAGAGCCTTGGAATCTCAATTTTAGCGGGATCAAATTGTCAATTGATCAGGATAATTTCAAAAAATCGAAATTTATAAAGAGATTTTTGCAATTTTACCAATTCAAGTGTGGTCAAGCGGCATCACTTGTTCTTAAGTGGATCCGCCACTATTAGCATGCATGTGCGTTGAAAAAAAAATGCATAAATGTGCCCGATCCCACAAGATTTTCCAAACAACGGTAGTAGCATCCAATCATCGACGAAATACACAAAAGACAATCGTGCATACTTTGGCATGAAAGTGCCGAACTTATCGTTAATTGGTCTTCAATATCTTCTCCATTTTCCCTTATCTTACAAACTTCGCACTAAATCACTACATATAACCTCTTTCAAACTTCTCCAAAACATTCTATAATCCTAATATTAGATAGTTTAGGTGAAGAATACCATGGACAAACGTTATCTTCACCTATACCTATCACCTAGTGTACCAAGCTTCCTAGTTACCAAGGGAGGAACACCGATTTCTCGCACATATATATAAGTAAATAGAGTTAAATTTAATATCGTACTAAAAGCATTCTTTATTTTCTTTTATAGATCGCAATTATTGATTATTCATTGTAGGTCCCATATTTACCCATCAAATGTAAAGGTATGGTTGGGTAAGAAGTTAAATTACATGTTTACTAAAAATAATAAAAAAAAATAAAATAGAAAAGCCTATCATAGAAATAAAAACATATAAACATAAATTAACTACAAAATATTTTTTTTTTTTTTTTTAAAGAAAGAAAAGAGATTTCATTAATATTTCGCCAAACGGCACTTACAAGTCATTTCTGAAAAACATAAAATTCTAATAGAAATACATATCATCCTAGGAATGTAAACATCGCAGATTTGACTTAATTTTGCCTTAATAAAAATCTTCATCTGAAGCAATGCAATCTGTGAGTTCGCTCTGGTTCGGCATACGATATGCAGATGCAGAAATTTTGGGATGAACGTACTCCAATAGTCTTCCATAATTTTACAGAAGTTGTGAAACCCTAATTCTTCAGGTTGAATCTCGAACTTCAACCAATGAGAATAATTTCTCATACCTAAAAACAAAAGAACTATACTCACAACTCCCATAGGGGAGAAGGAGATTTCCAAAACAGAAACTAAAAACCCCATAAAACGGTTTGAGAAAATCTCATAAAGAGATACTAATTTACTGAACAAAACAAGAAAATGAACTAAAAACTGAAAATAAAAGGGAAAAAGGGGCTTACCATGGATGAAAACATCCATGGCAGCCCCCTAATTGATGAAGAAGGGGTAAGGGAGGCTAGGGTTTTAACTACAGAATATTTAACGAAAGCTAAAGTGAATTAAAAAATGGGGAGTACGATGGATATAATTTGGAGATACCACCTAGTTGAGACATGAAGGCTTTTGCATACATATAAGTCAGGTTTATAAATTACATTCTTTTAGCAATGATAATGGAGTATAGCAGACACTACAAAAAAAAAGTCCATTTAGAGACGGACAAAATCCGTCCCTAAATAGGTCAAATCGGTCGCTATATGGGCTTAGAGACGGATTTAGAGACGGATAGTGTCCCTCTCTAAAACCCTTGTCGAAATCCGTCTCTAAATTCGCTGAAAATATAAAAAATATATAAACGAAATTAACAACACGATAGTTCCTAATATTATCATGATTATATTTAATCACCTATTATTACCTACCTAGTTCTAGTTGATCTCATTACCATTTAGGAATATCCCTTAAGTAAACCCGGTTCAGATCTACAAGGGAAAGGATAAGAAGACTCCACAGTCGCAAGAATCACTGTTCGTAGGAGTCGAACTTGTAAGTTCAAAGAAACGAGAAGAAGCTCCAACCAACTACACCAAATACAACTTGTATACTTCTCTACATAATATTGGTAATATGTAGAAGAAATATTAGAGACGGATTCAAAAATCCGTCCCTAATTTAGAGACGGATTTTCAAATCCGTCCCTAATTAGAGACGGATTTTAAAATCCGTCTCTAAATTAGAGACGGATTTTAAAAATCCGTCCCTAAATTAAAGAAGCACAATAAAATATTCATATTTCAATATAGAGACGGATTTTTAGAATCCGTCTCTAAATTTAGAGACGGATTCTAAAAATCCGTCCCTAAATTAGAGACGGATTTTGAAAATCCGTCTCTAAATTAAATACGTGTAATAAAATATTAATATGTAAATTTAGAGACGGATTTTTTGAATCCGTCTCTAACTTTAGAGACGGATTTTTAAATCCGTCTCTAACTTTAGGGACGGATTATCAATATCCGTCCCTAAGTTAGAGACAAATCCGTCTCTAAATTTATTTAGGGACGGATTTTTAAAATCCGTCGCTAAAGTTTGAGACGGATATTAAAATCCGTCTCTAATTTAGAGACGGATTTAAAAAATCCGTCTCTAAATAAATTTAGAGACGGATTATCAATATTCCGTCTCTAAATTAGAAACGGATATATATCCGTCTCCAAAAATCCGTCGCTATATAAGCTTTTTTTTGTAGTGAGAATGGGTGTCTATTTATAAAGAATGAAAAATTATGATTTTTTTTTTTTTTGTAAAGTTAATATTGTCAAAGCTAACTAGATGGCGATAAGTGGCATGTTGTCATTACACCACTTCAGATTCTTGACACGTGTCAAAGAGAGAAATAGCCCATGCTATGATGTCGAGTTGGTTCAAACTTTAATTTGCAAAACTTCGTCCTCTACCCTTGATAACACAATGCAACATTTTTCTAAAATTTGTTGAATTTTTTTAAAACTAGCGACATCTGACAACGTTTTTCTTCAACCACTAACTGTTTGTTTTTTCGTATGCTCATTCATCAATTTGCATACATATAAGTCAAGTTTATAAGTTACATTCTTTTAGCAATGAGAATGGGGTATAGCAGTATGGGTGTCTATTTATAAAGAATGAAAAATTATGAATTTTGTTACTTTTTTTGTAACATTAATATGCCAAAACTAACTAGATGGCGATAAGTGGCATGTTGTCATTGCACCACTCCAGATTATGACGCGTGTCAAAAAGAGAAATAGCCCATGCTTTTCTGATGTCGAGTTGGTTCAAACTGTAATTTGCAAAACTTCGTTCTGTACAGTTGATAACACAATGCAACATTTTTCTAAAATTTGTTGATTTTTTTAAAAACTAGCGACATGTGACAACTTTTTTCTTCAACCACTAACGGTTTGTTTTTTCGAATGCTCATTCATCAATTTGCATACATATAAGTCAGGTTTATAGGTTACATTTTTTTAGCAATGAGAATTGGGGTATAGCATAATGGGTGTCTATTTATAAAGAATGAAAAATTATGAATTTTGTTCCTTTCTTTGTAACATTAATATTGCCAAAACTAACTAGATGGCGATAAGTGGCATGTTGTTATCGCACCACTTCAGATTATGACAACCCATGCTTTTCTGATGTCGAGTTGGTTCAAACTCTAATATGCAAAACTTCGTCCTCTAAACTTGATAACACAATGCAACATTTTTCTAAAATTTGTTGAATTTTTTTAAAACTAGCGATATGTGACAACTTTTTTCTTCAACCACTAACGGTTTGTTTTTTCGAATGCTCATTCATCAATTTATGCACAAATCATTTTTGGGTTCATGATTAAAAAAAAAATGGTTGAAGGCCATAAATCATTTTTGGTTCATCATTAAGACTTTTTTGACATGCATCATTAAGACTTAAGAGTGCTCTAATAATGAATTGGTCGCTCAATACATTGCGTACAATTTGAATAATATGAATATAATAGATCTTAAAAATTATGTGCATATTGGATAAGAAGTTAAATTACATGTTTACTAAAAGAAAAAGTTTGAACAGCCTATAATACCAAAAAGAAACGTATAAATTTAAGTTAACCGCAAAATATTTAAGAAAAGCCGGAGTGAATTAAAAACTGAAAAGTAAGACGGATAAATTTGCATATACTACCTAGTTGAGGCATAAAGGCTTTTGCATACAAATTTATAAGTGTTTTTTTTCACGAGATACCCCGAGTTTTCAAAAATTTACCAGACACCCCATGTTTTTTAAATTCACTAGGTACCCTCGAGTTTTATAATAATACCTCAAAATACCCTTAATGACTAACCGCCGTTAGTATTAACCCTAATAAAATCATAACTAGTCCTAATTAACCTATTTAAATCTAACTTCTAACCTCAAATCCTAAACCCTAAGCATAATCATAACCACAACCCTAACCATAACCCTAACCTTCCCACCACCCCCAGCAGCCCCAACCCCTGCCCCACGACAACAGTGCCCCCACCCCTCCCCCCGCCCTCACTTCCCGCAGCACCCTCCTTTATCATGTTGCATGTTGTCTTACTCTTACCCAATCTCTCCTGCCGCACCACCGCAACACCCCTCCCTTACCCCGTCTCTCCTGTCACCTGCTGCCGCAAACCGCCCCTACCCCATGTCGACTTTCCTCTAGTGCGAAAAATGTCGCCGTTTCAATCGATTCAAAAAATGATTCGGTGATTTAGGGTTACAGGTTGATGTTGTGGCGAAAAAGCTTCATAAGAGAGAAACTATGGATGTGACACTGATAGAAAAATTGAAGAGAGAAATCGAAGTGGGGGAGGGGGTTGCGGGGGTAGGGGAATGGCAGTGGCGGGTAGGATTTTTAAGATGGTGTGTCACCCGTAATTAATAATCATGGGTAATGGTCAATTTTTAAAATTCTTTGTTGTAAAGTTCATTCCAAAAATGATACTAATCCAACCAATGAACTAAAACTAAACAGTAATACTAATCAATTCACAATTTCTAATAATTTCATAGACAAAAACAGGGTCTAACCAAATAATCAAGATATTTGAATTATCGTTTAAAACAAAAGAAAAAATAAGTTTGAAAGAAATTCGTCATCTCAGATCATTAATCCACAATTATTCACTACTAAAACAAACTTTAAGATCGAATCTAAAAGTCATAGTTTATAGTCCCAAGCCCAAATAACAAATTGTTGCCATAAAACCTAATTTGAATCTAGGAAGAACAACAAATTTTCAACAATCAACTGGAATTAAGATTAAACCATAACAGTTTAATATCAAATTAAAGAAACTATTGTTTTAAAATTGCAACTTAGGTTAGTTTGAAAGGCTAAAAATTGAAATAGAGACTTTGAGTAGTTTAAATTGGGCACCACAAATTCGTGAGTAGTCGAGCATCAGTTGGGACGATTCGACGCCCGTGCAGAACCTAATAAAGAGTCATTAACAAAGTATGGATGGATAAGAGAGATTATGCTCAAGGATGGGAAATGACTAGATGATGAGAGGAACGAGGATGAGAAACAAAGAGACTATGGAGGAAAAGTAAAGTCAAGGTTCAGAGATTTGGTGAGATTGACTTTTTTTTTTTTTGGAGTGGTGGTGCACGTGACCCAGGGTGTCACATACTACATCCGCCACTAGGGAATGGGGGAATTTGACGGGGTGGTGGGGAACGAGTGGGGGATGCAGGTGTTGGGTTGGTGGTGCTCTCGTCGCTGGGTAGGGCTGTAAGGGTGAGGGAAGAGGAGGTGGTAGGGGTTGGGGTGGTTAGGGCTTTAGAGTAGGATGGGGTCGGGTGGTTAGGTTAGGATGAGGGAATTAGAGTTAGGGGCTAAGGGTTAATAGGTTAATTAGAAATTTTTTTTTTAAATTAAGCTTAATGACGGTTAACGACGCTAGTCATTAAGGGCTTTTTGAGGTGTTATTATAAAACTTGGGGTAATTTTCCCCAGGCCCTATACCGAAGCCCATGATGCACATGCTTATGGTCGGGCTTAGGAATGGCAATGAGTCATGGACCCGACCCAGATCCGCAAGGACCCGACCCATTTATAAGGGTCTGGGTCCAAAAATTTCAGACCCAGTGGGTCCGGGTCGGGTCTGGGTCCCGATGAACATGGCCTGAGTTTGGGTTTGGGTCCGGGTCCACATATGCTAGACCCAAACCCGCCCCGCGGACCCATTTTCATGTTAGATTTTTTTTTATATACCTAAACTCTAACGTTTTGTGAGTTGTGATTTTGTGAATTCGTTAGTGTTTTAACTCCATTAAGAATTAATTCTTAAAATTTTGTTTAGAGAATGCTTTAACCATGGATACGAGAACCTATATACTCCCTCTGTTTTTTTTATATCATTCCTATTTTTCTGTGCGCGTCTTCCAATGCACGTTTTAAAACTTAAATATCTTTCATTATATTTCCTCCGTTTCTAAATAAGTGCAACATTTCTTGTTTTCACGTTTGCCAATGCATTATTTTAACCATTAATATATTCAATTATCAACAAGTAAAAATTATAAAAAGTTGATATTAAAAAAATTCACATTCAAACGAATCTAACAAGATCCAACATGACTATGTTTTTCCTGAAATGTAAATCACCAAAGCTAATTAAAGTTTAAACTGTGAATAGTAAACACTATGCAAATGTTGCAATTATTTAGAAACGAAGGAAGTATATTAGTAAAAATTATAACGATTGAATATTAATAAAGTACTAATTGAGACGAATCAATTAAGACCCCACATGACTATGTTTTTTCTTATAAATTGAGAACATTTGAGAAGATTCTCTCTATGCATGAATAGTGTCAAGATTCCAAGTGAGAAAGATAAAAAAAAAACAGAGGGAGTATATATTAGGGCGAAATTTTTTAATTATATATATTAAAAAATGTGATGAAAATTTAAAATTAAGAAGGATCCATTTAGGATCCAGTAAGGACCCATGGATCCACTAGACCAAACGGATATGGGTCTGGGCCTGAAAAATCTAGACCCAGCGGATCTGGGACGGGTCTGGGTCTGTGAAAAATAAACGGGTCTGGGTCCAGGTGGACCCGCCCCATTGCCATCCCTAATCGGGCTTATTATGATTGGGTATACTCGACCCAAACAAATCTTTACAATAAATTCACAATCATATTCTAAATCACTAAATCTATTTCAAACACCAAAACAAGATAACAATTTATAAAAAAAAATCTCTTCAATTGAATTAATCAAAAGATAACCATCCAAAACAAGTCCACTTATTTAACCACAAAAGTAGTATACATACATTAAAAACAACAAGATAACAATACAAAAACCAATTCTTAAATCTCAAATCTCAAATCTCATGGTGCACACGTCTAGCACAAAAATGTGTTACTATAAAGTTGTTTTAAGAGTCCGAAAAAGGATGCAAAAGAAGAGAACAACACACCACAACACAAAACAACACAAAAGAAAAAGAAAAGATCAGTACTATACTCCTATGGAGTATTATTAACATTTAACAAGAGTATATTATTTTTACTCTCCCAAGGCTGTGCAGCAGCAGGTAGCACTGCTGCCAAAAGTTGTGGTTCTAAGTTTTTAATACACCTCTCCCCTAAAAGACATCATCACCAAACCTTCCCAAATCTCACCACACCAAAAAAACTCCCTACTTCTTTTTTTTTTTTTTTTTTTTAATTTCCTCGAATTTTTTTAATTAAAAAAATCTTTTTTTTTTTTTTTTTTGAGGGGATCTTGCATTTTAGTTACATTGACTATTTCAATTTTTTTTTTTTAAAAAAACTTACCCTTATCATTATTACTACCTTTTTTATCTAACAAACTTGCTCAAATTTCCATTTCATTTTTGCTCTTCCTCCATAAATTTGAAACCATCTCTTTCATTTCATCTCCCCCTAAATTCTTCTTCTTCTTCTCTTCTCTCTACAAAACACTTCTTTTCTTTTACTTTTGTTTACTCAAAAACTATAGTATAGTATAGTATAGAACTTATAGAGTTACATAGTATAGTATCAATGGAGTCATATGAAGCAACAAGAGCAGTATTTTCTAGAGTACAAACCATAGATCCAGAAAACGCTTCAAAAATCATGGGTTACATACTTCTACACCATGGAGAGAAAGACATGATACGTTTTGCATATGGTCCTGAAACTCTTATCATTTCCATTGTTAACCGAGCCAAAACTGACTTAGGACTTTTATCGAACACTTCATCTGCACAACTTGTTACACACCCTATTACCATATCTAGACCTAACCCACTTTCACTTTCTCTCTCATCTCCAAGATTACCCAACAATGGCTTCAACCCATCTTCTCCTTCTTCTCCTTCACTATGGTCTTTAAGCCCTACTACTAATAATGCTTCTTCACACTCTTTATCTTATGCTGCGGTTGTTAATGGAACTTGCAACAACAACAACAATAGTACTACTACTAATGGGTCTTTCTCTTCTTCTACAATTGGGTCTCCCCAAATTGTTAATTCTAGAGATAATAACCTAAATTTTATGGATGATTTTCATCATTTGCAACAACAACAAGAACAACATCAAAATCTCTCTTTTTTGAATGACCCATTAAGTTTACCCTCGAAAAATGTTGATTTTTTTGATCAATCTATGGATTTAGCAATGAGTCCTGGTTGTAGGAGTGATTCTATGGTTTACCCATATTGGGAAAATTCGAGTAGTAGTGAAAATAATCATAATAATAACGCTCATTTTCATCGTAGAAGTGCTTCTTTTAATGATATGTACTATGGAACTGATGATTCTACTTCTGGGTTTGGGTTTAAACCTTGTCTTTATTATGCAAGAGGGTTTTGCAAAAATGGCACAACTTGTAAGTTTGTTCATGGTGGTGGTAGTGCTACTTTTTCTGATTCTGCTGATAATTCTTCTGCCATTGTTGGTTCACCTTGCAAATACGACGTCGCTTTTGAGCAGTGTCAAGAAGAGATTTTTAGGTCTAAATTTGCTCATCAACAAAGATTGGCTGCTCAGTTGATGTCTACTGGAATGAATTTACCTTACAATAAGTTGAATTTTCTGCAAAGTGAAGCACAAAGGTAACTTTTTTTTAGTGAATTTTGGTGTTAAATTGTGTTTTTATGATGTGGGTTTGTTTTTTTTTTCAAAATTTTTTGTGGGTGTGAATTTTTTTTTTTTGGGTTTTAATGAGTGTGTTTTTATTGACATTGTAGATCTGCAGCAGCTGCATTGATGATGGGTGAAGAGTTTCATAAACTTAACCGTGTTAGAATGGCAAGAAATGAGTTCTCTGGGATGGATTCGAACCCGGGTTCTAGGCAGATTTACTTGACATTTCCTGCTGACAGCACTTTCAAAGAAGAAGATGTCTCAAATTATTTCAAGTAACAATTTCAACTCATACATATGATTACAATATTTTGTGTCAATTTTTAGACTATAGTTTATATACTTAGTACTAAAATTTCATGTAAAAATTGTTGCTTTTTTTGTGTGTGTTTTTGAAGTCTTTATGGACCAGTTCAAGATGTGAGAATTCCATATCAACAGAAGAGAATGTTTGGTTTTGTTACATTTGTGTATTCTGAAACTGTGAAGCTGATTTTAGCCAAAGGAAATCCTCATTTTGTCTGTGATTCTCGTGTTCTTGTTAAACCTTACAAAGAGAAGAGCAAACTTCCAGACAAGTAAATAATTCTCTCTCCTAAAAAACTGCACTGTTTCTTGGATTCCATATTTGGGCATTTTAGTAATTTCATCTGTTTTGTTTATTCAGGAAGCAACATCAACAAATGGAAAGGGGAGATTTTGCTTCATGTTCTAGCCCTTCTGGGCATGATTGTAGAGATCCTTATGATTATCAGCTTGGTTAGTTGGTTATTTAAGTTGTTAATATCATTTTAATGGCAATGTAGTTAGTTTATGATAATATAGCACGTATATGCACGCGATGCGTGCGTCGACCAGATATACTAAGTTTCATTTGTATTTATAGGTGGGAGAATGTTATACAGTACTCAAGAGATTTTGCTGAGGAAAAAGTTGGAGGAACAAGCTGATTTACATCAAGCTCTTGAACTTCAAGCTCAAGGAAGAAGGCTTATGAATCTGCAACTTATGGACTTGAAGAATCACAATGCATCTGTTGGATCTTCTAGTCTTTCTCTTAATCTTCCTCAGGAGTCCTCGAATCAAACCTCGCCACCGCCCTCGTCGAATGGGATCAATCAAGATTTTTCAGAAGGTTTAATTTCTTAGAAACAAGTAACTTTGTGGTTTTAGCAATAATGTGTGTTGTTTCTATGTTTTTTAATGTGTGTTGTGAAATGATGCAGAAAATAATGCAAGTTCAACTTTTGCTGCATATGATCAGCAAGTAGCTGAGGGAGTCAATGAAGTTCTGAGTGATTGCAATGGCACTGTCCAAAGTAAGGAGGATTTACCCAAAACTGAAGAAAGTGAGCTGGTTGAAAGGTATATAATAAAATTCTAATGATAATTTATCTAAAAAGTCCATAATGTTTCCTATATTTAGCCAATAACACACTCGTGCAAATTTTATTCTTGGATTTTCATCATCATGATTCATGCATACATGGTTGTTATAATTACTATTACTAAACCTTTTAGCATATTCTCATGCAATGCAATGCAGTGGCTTAGAGCACATCCTTCCTGACAACCTCTTTGCTTCTCCGAAGAAATCGGCTGTCTCCGAGCAGCGATCATCATCGCTTTTCCTCCCGGAACTCGATAATGGTTCTGCGAATGCAATGCCTGGTTCTTCTTCCGCTCCTAACACTGACTCATCCTTGCCTGCCTCATCTCCCCTTAGCTTGGCTCCTCACAAATCTTGTTTCTTTGAAATGCCTAGGTAAATATTGATCATCTTTGATGATCACTACCAAAGTACGCTTGACCTCTTCACATTTTTGTGTTAATTTTTTGGTTAACTTTTTTCAGGCTTTCGACCGGGCAAGGGGCTTTAGGAATGTAGTTGTAGGTTCAATCATGGACAGCGACTTGGGGATTTACCTTGCTGGTATGGTTCTACAATATTTACTAGATATTGTTTGAGTTATATGGGGCCTAAATAGACATGTTTTAAGCGGAGTTGGGATCCTCTTCATTTACCCTCGTCCATTTCTTAGATCAACGGTTGAAAATGCATGAAACAAGAAAAACACGAAGGTCATTTGGAAATCTTTTTGCTTCCCTAAGTGTCATAATCCGACATAGGAAATGGAAGAAAAGGAACGGAGATGATCCTAACACGTTTAAGCGATAAATAATCAATGACTAATCCATGCAACTAAATGTTGTTAAGTGTTAAGTGATGAATTTACAAAAATACCCTCGCGACTCAATTGTTTTCTCTACTCCCAACCCCATGGATGGATTTGTAATTTCCAAATTTGTTTCCATTTGAGGGGGTAATAAACTTAGTTGGGTACATCATGTTAACATCATAGATTTCATTTTCTAGGCTGAATTTTCACATCAATTCTGTATTGTCTCTAAATTTTGGCCTTATTTCTTTTCCATGCAGAAAAGTTTGACAATCAATATGCAAGATAGAAAGGAAAGGAGAGAAATCCCCAAAGCTGTACAGCCAAAAACCCAACCCATACCCAACATCAAAGATTAAAAAGATCAAGTAGGAAGGTCATCTCAGAGATCACTATCATCTTTATCATCATCATCATCATCATTATGATCATCAAATACATAATAATAGTTTTTTTTTTATTTTTTTTATTTTTCTTATTTTGTTACAAGAATAGATAAATGCATACTTAGAGGTACAGATAGACTGATTTTATGAGAGTGGGGGTCTTTCATGACTTTTGTACCCTCTCTGTAGGTGTGTACTGGTACTGGACCACACAAAGGATAAAAAAAAAAAGAGCTAGTTATTTTACTACTAGTATATGATCTAAAAGAAAAGGGCTAAGTTTTTAGTGGTAACTTTTTTATCATAGTTTTTATATATAATAGAAATTCTACCTTTTCTTGCTTGGTCTTGTGCTTTTTAATTTTTAATTAGTCCATATAATTGTTTAATAGTTTCTAACTTTATAAGGGTGAAAATGTCGTAGTACCCTTAATACGTTCTCCGTTTTGTTTTAAACGCAACAAATGAATACTTTACATCTCACAAATAAGACTCTTTTGTTGCATTTAAAACGAAACAGAGGAAGTACATGTCTTCAATGATAATTTTTTTAAGTATATTTTGCACTCATTTGCTTGACTTAATAGAGGCTCAAGTATAGGCTCCGATCTTTCAGTAATGAGGTTGGTGGTTCAATTCTCATTATCATCGAAGTTCGGTGATTTATTGGTTTGTTATCGGTCTAAATGTTCGGGTTGAAATTCCTTTATTGCCCTCGACTTATTAGTAAAGTTGAGATTCCTTTTATCGCTCTCACCCTATGAAAGTTTGTGTCTTTTATGAGTAGTAAATTTTCAAAGCAAATATTTTTAGTAATATTGTTCTTGACTCTTTCTTATGTGAATATGTGATAGTACTATATGGTGAAAAACATCTTGTTGTAGATAGTGGAATAGTCTTATCTTGTATGCAGGAAGTATCAGAAGCTGAACCAACTCTTTTTAAGTAGAAGTATAACTACTATACTGATAGTCTGATATATATACCTTTAAAAGGTAAAGGTGTGACTCAAGTGGAGGAAAAAAGCTGTTTCTCTCAGTTACCTTTTTTTCAAAAAAAAAACTTTTGTTTTTCTTTATTTCTAATTGCTCTTTTTGTAATACATTTATTTTTTCGGTTTCATAGAGGTGCTACACTTCTTTTTTGTACAATAAACTCTCTCTATTGTTCTCATCTCACAGGAGTCCCTTTTTTTTTACTCTCTACTTCTTTCTTTTCCAAAAATTTCCTAAAAGTCCGTGAATTGAGAAGTGTAGCAAATAATATGGAACGAAAGAAATATATATAATAAATTATTATTTTTTATGTAGTGTCACCCACTTAGGTTTGGGAATGAAGATGAGTTTTTTATTTATATATATTTTTTCAAATAAAGAAAGAAAAAGTTAGATTTTAAAAATAGGAAGTAATACTAAAAAAAAATGGAAAATATTTCCCTACTTTTTTGAAATTCCTTTGGGAGAAGAGGGGATAAAGAAAAAGGTGAGTTCTTTTTATGTGATTTTTTATAAAAGGCAAAAACTTTAGGGAGAAGAAGAGGAGAAGAGAGAAGAGGGAGGAGTGGGGTCTCTTTTGTCTCATTTTGTGGTTTCTTTTAGGTGGACATGAAAGGATGTGGGTCCTACAATGTCACATGGGTGCTGACACATTATTATGAATGGTGCTCTTGCACTGCAGAGATGTGAGAGAGAAAGAAGAGAGTGCTCATATAACTCCTTTCACTTTCAAAAGTTTTTACCTCATTAGCCTAAAGAAACATACAAATTATTATTGTCTTTGTTTAACCAAGTTTTTTCTTTTAACAATTTAAATGTTCACTAAAAATGTGAGTATATATATATTTTTTCCGTTCTGTTTTAGATGAAATGTAAGGGGTTGATATGAGGATTTAGGATTAAAGAGATAGAGAAAAAGAAAAAGAGAGATTTATGTGATAAAGTAAATATTCAAGTAAAGTAATGTTCGATCTATTAAAAACGGATGAGTATAATGTTTCACTTTCAAAAGTTTTTACTATCGTTTTTTTTTGTTGCATGTCTATTTCTTCGAGTCTTTCTTTTTTTACCCTTTTTTGCGCCAAGGAAAATGTTTACCCGTGGGTAATCTACCCACTACTCATAGAAGCATTAAAATATTATTAATCATGTAAGTTGGATTTTATCGTCACTTACCATTACTCTCTATTAGTAGTGGGTATATTAATCGGTGGGTAGATTAATTATTTTTCGAGATGGGAGGATAAGAATGAAAATAGTAATAAAAAAGAGAGGGGGTAAATTGGTAAATGGGCAACTATTAAGGTGTTTTGTCCTTGTTTTTTTGTTCTATGGATAATAGTGCCCTAATCCCTTGTGTCAAGGTGTTGTGTTTTTATAGGTGTAATTTATTTAATCACTGATGAATAATGCTCTATGCAATGTCTTCTCTGTTCTTATTTTAACTGCAAACTGTAAAAAAGAGCTCTTGAACTTTGGGGAGGACTGAGTCAGAGACTTTTTATTTACCTAGGTGTGTGAATTTATTGATTTAAGTCACTCTTAAATGGTGTTTTATCTGCCCCAAAAACAAAGCTTTCTTAGTTTCTGTTTTGCTTTCGTGCTCTCCTTTCTAGGGCATTTATTAGTATAATGAGTCATTTGGGATTTTTTTGGGATATAGTTCACCCTCTCTTTAGGTAAATTTTATATGAGTAGTGGGTAATCTACTCAATATTAATAATTAAGGGTCTGTTTTTCCCAATTTATTTTCAGTTCAATTCAATTCAATTCAGTTTAGTTCAGTTTAGCTCTGGACAATACTTTTACTCTTACATATCACCATTTATTTCAGCTCAGTTCAATTTAGTTCAGTTCAATTCAATTCAGTTCAGTTCAATTCAGTTGTTTTATGCCGAAAAGAACAGGCCCTAAGGGCCTGTTCTCCCCAGCTTATTTTCAGTTCAGTTCAGTTCAGTTCAGCTCTAATAAGTTCAGTTCAGTTCAGTTCAGCTCCAATAAGTTCAGTTCAGTTCAGTTCAGCTCCAATAAGTTCAGTTCAGTTCAGTTCAGTTCAGTTCAGATCAGTTCAGTTCAGTTCAGCTCTATTCTTTTATAACCATTTTGTTAAATATTATTATTATTATGTTGGTATAATTTATTTTACTAATTACTATTATTATTATTATTATTATTTAAATATATATCATTACTATTAAGTATTATTATTATTATTATTATTATTATTATTGTTGTTGTTTCTATATATTTTTTTTATTGTAGCTTTACTAATTATTATTACTATTATTATTAGGAGGAACATGGTTTAGGTCAAAGCACAAATAAACCCACTTTTTTTAGCCCATAAACCAATCAAATCGCGTCAAGACGGTTTATTGTTAATTTTTCGCGGTCCAACCCAATCATTATTTTTATTTAAATATTTTTAAGTTATTAAATATAATTATTAAAATAGTAATATTAATTTACTTCTTAGATATTATTGTTATTATATATCATCGTCAAGTATTAATATATTAATACAAATAATATAAAATAATTATTTTTAATTATCATTACTATCATTAATTATTATTATTATTATTAATTTATGATTATTAATATTATTTATTTATAACTATCATTTAAAAATATTCAAAATACTACTATTATTATTATTCATTATTATTACTTATCATTATAATTATTATTTAATATTCATATTATTATTGTTTAAAATATTATTTATATATTTATTACATTCAATTTATTTCAATGTAATATAATTCAATTCAATTCAATTCAATTCAATTCAGTTCAGTTCAGTTCAGTTCAGTTCAGTTCAGTTCAGTTCAGTTCAGTTCAGTTCTGATAAGTTCAGTTCAGTTCAGTTCAGCTCCGATAAGTTCAGTTCAGTTCAGTTCAGCTTTGATAAGTTCAGTTCAGTTCAGTTCAGTTCAGTTCAGCTGTTTTATGCCGAAGAGAACAGGCCCTAAGTACTACTCACTCTATTCTGTTTTAAATCAAACATTCGGTGAAACAACATTATTCATTGATCAATTTTGACTCTAATTTATCACCATTATATAAAGAAAATTATACTTATGTAGGATCTTGTTAGATTCGTCTCGATGCATATTATCAAATTATAACTTTTTTTTTTTTTACATCTGCATATTTAAAGATACTAATGATTAAAAAAGTGCATTACGTTGCGTGAAAAAACAAATATTTCATTTGAAATAGAATGAATAAAATATTAGAATTTAGAAGTGGTAATTTGTTCAATGGATAAATGTAGTTATGACCCTAAGTTATATAATTTGAAGTTTCCTAGCATAGTTGAAATCATCCTTGCTGATAAATGAGAGTCTCATCTAATCTGCAAGTTAATCTTAAATAGAACATTTAGATTTGAAAAATGTTTGACAAGGGAGAGTAAAGGAGTCAAATCACAAGCTAGTTTGAAATGTGATAAATTAATGGCCAAAGAGAGTGAGGGTTGTTGAGAAGAGGGTCAATGTATCATTGTTTTGTCTTATTTATTTTCCTTGTACACTGGAGAATGGACATGGTTAATGAATTAATGATGTTTGCAATCTACTTGTACCTTCTTGGTATACTATACTATACTAAAACAAAGCTAAAATTTGAAAAACAATTACGAAAATAATCCCTTATAACCCTAGTGATATCTATTTGCTGTTGTTTTTGACATCGAGAAATTTTACAAGCGAACAAACTAACAATTATAACAAAAATAAATTAAGTGGCATTCATCTTGTTTATTCTACACTAACGTGCTAGGTTATGAATCGTTTCTACCTGATGACGATAACCTTTTGCACCCGACACGACAAAAACTCCTTGGCTAGAGTATGAATGTGGTCGAGGTCCACTTAAAGGTGCTATCTATTTGTTGTTAAGTAGAGTTATTTTGGAAAACTTTGTGACAATTAATAATTTCCTATATTTTTATATAATTTTTAAAATATTTAGAGAACAGTATATCAAAATCTAACATAACCTGTTTATCGAAATTATTAGCTTTACAAATACACAAAAATTACAAGTGATAAGTGAGGAGGCCAGTAAGTGATAATCTAGTAATACTTACATCGCCTATGATCCAAAGGATCCTAGATCAAATCTCACCTCTTTTACTAGTGATTTCAACTAAAGTATCCGAAAAAAATTAATTAGTGATAAGTTTGAAATTATTGTCATATTATAAATGAGCTATTATAGATATGGTAAACATGATAAAAGAGTTGAAGAGGGTGTTGTTATAATAGGGAGTTCCTCGGATCCCTTCTGAAAGTGATGGATCTCAAATCACTTTCAAATCTACTTTTATGATTCTATTCTAAATGTTAAATAGAAATTCTAACTTTAGGACCCAATTTTTATTTTTTTTTGGTTAACAAAAGATAATTTTTGGTTGAAAGAAAAAGGCTACTATATGACTTTGTTTTACCTCGTGTACAAGTTTCTTCCAAACACCATTTTCATTATAGGGTACGGAATATAGTCTTTCTGCAATCATAGATTCATAGTAGTAAAAAAGCTGCGTGTTATCTTAGATTCCTACCTTACGCTCTTTTTTTTTTCACTACTTAAGTGAATGCCTCGTGCGAAGTATGAAGCAATGGAGGATTGGGGGTGTTGTAAAAGGCAATTATCTTTATTTATTTTGAGTATATTAATCTATAGACTTTTTTCTCATTTTGATCAAGCACATGTAGAGATGGCTAATAGTACGGATTAATCCAGTTCATTCAGCCTAGTTCGCCTCTTAGGAAGTGTGGGTTGAGCCCGCAAAAAATCCGGTCTAACCCAGCTCGAACCGTGAAATTGGTCGTGTGTTGATCGTGGGTCAGATTTTTTGAGCGCAGTCCATGAAATCCCGCTACTAAAATCGCTCAGTCCGGTCCACGAAAGTGGTCCAGTCCAGCCCAAGTAATTATTCAACCAAATTGTGTATATTTTAATCAAATTGCATATATTATAATTGAATCAAATTCAGAAATAATAAAATTATTCATTAATATTAAAAATTGTATATATTTTAATTGATATTAAAGGTTTTATGTAACAATAATAATGATTATATAACTTTGAAAAAAAAAATTCTCATGTCAGTCGGCTAGCCCGCTAGTCCGCTAGGCCCATGGACTGCCAGAACCGTTTTTCGAACCACGAAAATAGGTAACAGATCGGTGTGAGTTAAGATTTTTCAACCCGTTGACCATCCCACCCAAACGTGAATTTCACGGTCCGATCTTGGACCGTAAAATCTCAACCCGGCCCCCTAGGGTCCACGGACCAACCCGCACCAGTTGTCATCTCTAGTCACATGCTTTATAAGAGCATCAAAATTTTATATACCTTTGATTTTAATCACCCATTAATTGACGGATTTCACAAGTGCATGTTTGCGATTTTGATTTTTAGTTAGAGATATCAGGTCAACACAATTATTCTCCGTACTTGTACATGGTATCAGAGCCTAGGTTTATCTAAAAAAAAAATCTATGATTCATTCGACTGCTTCTCTTGGTCTCTCTTACGCCATGGACGGAAATTCTTCTGCGTTCCTCCCGCCAACATCTGCTGCCTATTCTTGTACAAGGGAATAAGTAGACTGTGAAAAATTTAGAGTTTAATTGTCTAAAAGAATGTCTTCTAATCGAAAAAGTTTTTCCAACTAAAATTTCTAAATAAAGGTAGGTTGATTAACTCTTGTGTCTAGGTAATTATGTGAGTGATATTGGTGTAATTGTTGGTTCTTAATCAAAAGGTAAAACCCAATAAAACTCTCTTTAGACATATCAAATCAATATCAATTTAATTCTAAAGGAAAAATCAACATCGACTTTTAATGATTAGGTAAAGGATTAGATGAATGATCATAGCTTATTTCGACAGTACTTATTCCTTAATCATCTTTCTTAATCCATTCTATAAATTGTCGGTGATTTATTTATTTCGATTAAGTGTACAATGTTTAGAATAGACCACTCAAAACACTCTAATCCTTATTTCAAACTCAAAATTTAAAGAAGGGTAAAAACTTGAATTACTGCAGTACATACTCCACACCAAACAGTACTAATAACTGTAATAAGTACTAACCATATCCCAAAAGCCAAAGATTATGGTAAAAATCAGCAGAGAAGCAGGATTGGTTACGTTTGTAGTGCTTGGGGTAGATAAGACAAGGTGAAAAATGAAGCCAAAGTCCCTGATTTTCAGCTGGTCAATGGCGTACTAATTGCTATAAAACCATTGGTACTAGTAAATCAAAGTTTTTACTGCCATAAAAATTACAGTACTACATTGATTTGGTGTATAGAAATAATAAGTATATTCCAGTTTCAAAATCTCTGTTGTAGTAAAAAAAACGCGGTCCCCAAAGAGAGTGTGGTTCTTTGTGTGATTTATTAGGTTGCACTTTGATTGTGTTGTTGTCAGTGATTTTAAAAAGACGTATATCGACGTACCGGGAAATTTGGTGTTCCTGTAGTTATACATTTTAATTTCTTTTTGCTATTACATGTAGTTATACTTCATAGTTCATAATGGACAACTCGTTCAACCTTTTTTCTTTTCTCTCAAGTACCTTATTCTCAAACTTTTGTTATTGTAATGTAGAGGTGGCTATTAATCGGACTCGGTCCTGAACCGGCCCATAAAAAGACCGATTCAGTTTGGAGTGGCAGATGACTATGCCTGAATCGATATGAAATCGGATAACCAAACGGGTTCTCATGGTCCAAAGTGGTAATAAGTGAGGGAATCGGTTGGGTCCTAGCCTTGAACCGGATCATAAACCATACACAATTCTGAATCGGCCAATCAAACTTGTCGAGAAAATGTATAAAATAAAATACTTCACCCTTGGCCCATTTATAGAATAAACTAGTTTATATGGACTGTATTGAAAATTTGTAAATTTTAATGCATATACAATTAAAATTTAAAAATCAAAATGCATTTTCATTTACACAGTAAAGAAAACACCGAACAGGCGGACCAGTCATGAAATTGACAACCCCCCCCCCCGAGCCTTGAACCGGCCTGAATTGGGGCCAAACCGGTTTAGGATTGAGAAACCCAACCCTAAACCCAAACCGAACCGGACAGGTTAGTCGACCGGTCCAATTGAGGTTCACGCCGAGTTGAATCGGCCTAACCCGGACCGTGGTTATGTATATTCTAATGTAGGCGTAATTTTGACTATTAATATAATTGTATAGTTCTATATTACGACTAGCAGGTGTTAAGATATTGATAAATTGTTGTAAAATGATTATTTTCAATAAGTTTCAAACAATGAAAAACAGATAATATATGAATTAATATTGAA
Source organism: Beta vulgaris subsp. vulgaris (assembly GCF_026745355.1). Lineage (NCBI taxonomy): Eukaryota > Viridiplantae > Streptophyta > Magnoliopsida > Caryophyllales > Amaranthaceae > Beta > Beta vulgaris. The sequence goes on along the minus strand of NC_079205.1, from coordinate 63,194,293 downwards.
ATAGTGTTTATGTATGACATCAAAATATTGACTTTTTCTAAAAATTTATAAATGAAAGCCAAACTTGTACTACATCTTAAAGATAAAAAGGTTAAAAGAGTTCAATTTATTTATATAGGAGTACATGAGATAGTATATTATTCCCTCCGTCCCATAATATAGTGCCTACTTCATTTTTGGTAGGTCAAATTTTAAAATCTTTGACCGAATATTTTCATTTGTGTGTATAAAAAACATATTCATGTGAGATCTTGTTAGATTCGTCTCAATATGTAGTTTCATAATATCAACTTTTATATTTTTTATTAATACGGAATTGAAGATATTAAAGGTCAAAGTTACGTCTTGGAGACCATATAAAAAAGGAACAAGCACTATATTATGAGACGAAGCCACGGACGGATTAGTAAATTGAAAGAGTACTACATTCTTCATTTTCAAAGGTCAAGCAGAGTATTCCTATCAAAAAAAGGTCAAGAGAGTATTAATTAAATGATAGTGCATACTTTTCACTTGAACTTAATGTATTATACTTAATTATCTCTAAAACTATTTATTTTTACACATAATTGGATCTAGCTAGTTAGCTTGATTGAAGTATTGAACGAAACATCTGTTAAACTTATTCCTTTCAAGGAAAGGACAAGCTTAGCTTACTTGGCTAATATCCAAACACAAACACTAGCTTCTTTTGCAAGTTGCTATTAATTTAGAGGTATGCTAACCCAACCTTAAAAATGTTCAAAAGTGTGTATTATTTAAAAGTTTGACTGTGAATTTCGAAATCGATCATATATATCCTTTAATTAGCAATTACGGGTTTTTTTTTTAACTTTTTCGATCCCAACAATGTTTTTTTTTGCTCAAGAGCTTTTCGAGGGCTCGAGATGCATTGAGATAATTCTCAACCCTCTATATTGCCTTAAAACTCTTACATCTTGTCTTGCATATATCAAGTTCAAACCTGAAATACTTTTAAATGCCATTATATATTACATCCAATGAGCTATGTTGCACTTGTCCTTAGTTCGATAAAAAATGTTCTTCTCAAACTATGTCAGAATGATAGACTTTCTTATCAATAGCTGCTTGATTTAACAAATACAAGGGGCTGTGCTATATTACTTGATCTGATTCATTGTAATTTCTTTGAAAACGAATTCAATTTAACCTTGTTTTTTATTATATCTTGTTTTTCTTTAATATCTATTATAAATGCTGTTTCTGCTAAGAAATTGAGGGTCATCACAAGTGTTGATGTGTCCTGAGAAACTTGATATGGGCCCCAAGAAGGTACGCCTGAGCTCCGTTATCCGTACATCGGAATCCTGCAAAAGGTACGGTTAGCCTACCCCGGGGGTGGTCTCGGGATCGCCCCTCCGACGCTCAAGTCAGTAAATGATTGAGGTAGAGAGAGAAAGGGATCAATGTACAGAGAGATGCTCTGGGTTTGGCAGCTTAGAATCGCTTACCTTTGCCTGGTGAGACAACCCCTATTTGTAGATGAGAGGAGCCCCCAATAAATGAGGGTATTTTGGTCACCTCCAGCTGGTGGGGTGATGGCTTCCCTAAATGTAGGGGCATTTTAGTAACTTTGCCATAAGTGGGCTGGTCCAAGAAATGAGCCCAAACAAATGCCATTTGATCTCCAAGTTTCTCTTTATAAAGCCATACAACTAATTAATCTTCTTTTATCAGGAGACAACTAATAATCTGTCACAAGGGGAGTACTTGACGGACCCTTTACCATTATCAACCAGAAACAAGTAAAAACAAGAAGGAGAAAAAGAAAAAGATGCTACTATAAAAATTAAAAAGCACTTGCAACTTGCAAGTATGAATACAATCCGCCGAATGCCGATATAGTGAAATACCGAAATACCGATGTTCTTTTTTTTATCGCACGAGTTACATGTTTGACATATCACTCCACGTTACAAAAAAGCTAATCTTATTTTTTTCTTTATAGGAAAGATAACTAGTATGAAGAGTAATAATCTAAAGAACACACCAGCTCATAGACAGGGTATAAGGATAAAGAGTTTAAATGTAAATATCCCAATATATTGTTGGAACGAGAATTTAAAACCTATATAATGTCATGTAATTTGAGATAGTACTACACTGAGCTACCAGCTCTCCTTCAATAAAGGTAATTATAGATGGCCATCAGTGCGGGCCAATCTAGCCATCCAGTCCAATCCACCTCTTGGGCCGTGTAGGTTGAGCCTGAGAAAAGCCTGGTCCAGCCCAGCTCAACCGTGAAATTGGTGGGTAGATCGTGAGCCATATTTTTTGAGCCCAACCCACGAAAGCCTGCTACTAAATCCGCTCATCTAGGTCCACGAAAGCAGTCCAGCCCAACCCATAAACCGAACACCCAGCTCAAGTAATTATTCAACCAATTTGTGTATTTTTTAATCAAATTGTATATATTTGAATCAAATTGCATATATTATAATTCAACCAAATTCAAAAATAATGAAATTATTCATTAGTATAAATAATTGTATATATTTTGATTAATATTAAAGGTTTTATGTAACAATAACAAATGATTATATAACTTTGAAAAAAAAATCTCATGCCGGCCCGCTAGACTCACGAATCGTCAGAACCGCAACATGAACAGCGAAAACCGGTAAAAATCCGGTGTGGGCTAAGATTTTTCAGCCCGTGGACTAGCCCATCCAAACTGTGAATTTCATGGTCCGGTCTTGGACTGTGAAATCTCAGCTCGGCCCATTAGGACCCACAAACCAGCCCACCCAACCCGCATCATTGTCCATCTCTGAAATCTTATTAATCCTATAGAATTCAAAAATAGAAAGTATATAATATAGGGTAATGTTATATGTAGCCTTAAGGGCTACATATAAGTATTAAATAGATTTCTTTAAATGGAAACAGTTTAAAAATTCAACATACATTTTCACATTAACTGAGGTAATAAATGCTTGATTCAATAGTTTATTTCCATTTTAAACACCTTATACATAGCCCTAAGGGCTATGTATATCATTTTCCTATAATATAATGCTTGAGTTCTCCCTCTTACTGTTGTAATTCTTCTATGTGATTGTATGAGTCAAAAGTTCTCGCTCCTAGCTGGCATTCATAAGTTTTACAAGCGTGGAATGAAATAATAGCAAACACCACTTGTAAAAGGACCATCTTCAGATCAAAGGGTAAAAAAAAAATACATAATGATGCTTGAGAAAAGATGATGTTAGATGATATGATACTATGATAGTATGATCAATAATAATGAACCAACCATTGCTTAGGCTTTCTTTATCATGTTATGATTTCCACCCTGGTTATATTATTATAATAGGTCCCACTTACAATAAGTTTATTTAGCTAATCAATAAGAGCACAAATGTGGTAATGAACTTTAAGATTCATGTGATTAGCATTAGTAAATGACTATTAGTAAAGAAATCATATTGGATTTAAAGGAAATAAACTCCCTTGACAAAATTTTAATTTCAAATAGTAATTTTCTACACAAATGTAACTTTCACTTAATAGAAGGCATAATAGATGCCTCAAATTTTTAAAAAAGTCATAATAGATAATAATGAAAATTTAAAGAATTTTACAAGTTAAAAATAATAAATATTATCATGAATATCGACATGAGATTTTTCATACAAATTTACATATCAACATACCGTTCTGTTTTAAATGAAACATTGGATGAAATGACATTATTCATTGATCAATTTTGACTCCAATTTATCGCCTTTATATAAAGAAAATCATAATCAAGTGAGATCTTGTTAGAGTCTTCATGCATACTATCAAATTATAACTTTTTATATTTTTTACGGGGACACAACTAAAAATATTAACGATTAAAGAAGCTCGTTGGAGTTGCGTGAAAAAACAAACGTGTCATATAAAACAAAATGGATGAAATATCTATATAAATATATTAAAAGGCGTGCGAAAATAAGAAACTGTGTCACGTGGTGCTTTCCCTAGGGAATTTGAGTTCATGTAATCAATGTACAATAAAAAAATTAAGAAATTGCATAGTATAGGATTTGATCATGAGATCTCAAGTACATATACTAAAGTTTAACCACTAGGCTAAGTTGTATTTAATGTTATTATCATAAAGTATTATATTATAATAAATGAAAATTTGTCTTACCCGATGCATAACCTAGACCTATAACTAGTATATGCTAGCCTTCATATGCACGCGATGCGTGCGTTAGTTTCAAAATTTGTTATTCTATTAGATACTTCATTCGTACTTTATTTATGATTAAACTTAAATGTGAAAAATTCAACAGTTAGATGAATTTAGATATATTAATTCGCTAATGTAAAAAAATAAAAAGGTTGTGAGTGATTGTTAACATTAATTTTTTGTGAATGAATATTGAACAGAAAGAACAAAAATAATGAGTTGGTTTAACTGGATTAAAGAGTATCAAAGGTAGTGAATGTTCAGACTTTTCATGTGCACGTTATATATGCCATCTTTTTTTATAAGGTATAAATATTTTGTCTATTTAATTTTTGATTGAAGTATTTGATGCATATACCATTTTAAACTTGTTTTAAATGACAAGTTGGAATGAGAATTTTTAAATGATTTGCTTTTGTAATTTTTTTCATTCCATTAATTAGATCATTAAGGGTATTTTAGTCAGTTCAAAAAAGGACACCACACCTCCTCCCTTGACTTATATAATAGAGATTTATTACTCGTACCAACATTATTGTTTATAATATCCTCTAACTTCAATGAGTAAGATATAGTTAGACATGTTAGATTAAAGACATTATCCATATATATTTCACTTTATTATAGCTAACCTAATTGTTAGACAATTTACAAATGACTGCATTCAATCTTTATTAGTTTACTTGTATTTTTTTTTGGGATATTCCTAATTAGTTTATCCATTTCTTTTGTTTCTATTTTTGGAATGAGCCTACTAACTTTTCATTGCACATACATTTAACTTTACCATGAAATAATAGTTTCTATTTTCTTTTATGTTCCACAATATTATTTCTCCTAAAATTTTATGCAAAAGAAACGGGTAAACTAATAAAGATCGAAGGGAGTATGTTAGAGATATTTTAGGTATCTTGACATATTCTTGTAGATAGTCCTTCCTATCTTTTAGGGAAGTTATTTATCCTCCTTGATTATCTCCTCTCTATGGGGATTCCTATGTATTATATACTGATATTGTGAATGAGAAGAGATCAGATTTGGCCGTGCTATTATCCTTTGTCATGGTATCAGAGCAGGTTAAGTTCTTGGGGTTTCTCATTTTTTTTAATTTTATTTTTTTAAATTTGACAAATCTTTAATACATAACAATATCAGTATATAATACATAGGAATCTCCATAGAGAGGAGATAATCAAGGAGGATAAATAACTTCCCTAAAAGATAGGAAGGAATGAATATCTACAAGAATATGTCAAGATACCCAAAATATCTCTAACAGAGTATTCATTTATTATTCTATTAAGAGATCAATTAGGGGGTCAAGAACAGTATTGTAACGATGGTAGGGAAATATGATGTTGTTATGATACTCTGAGTCTATGATGTATGATCTACAATGAATCAAGTATTGTTGTTTTGGCTTTGTTTCTTTATTATTCTATGATTTCCATGCTGGTTATACCATAATAGGTCCCACGCTAATAATTCTCTCACTTTTTTTTGGTGTATCATCAATTGAGTGATTATCATTGGGAGTAGGTTTTAGATTTTCCAAATTAAAGTAGCTAGCTTTCTTAATCATCTCTTTTGCGTTGGAGATTTATTTGGTGGGAAAGCCAAAAGAGTAATTTTTGACAAGTAGACAGTGCAATACAAGTTACTACTAAACAAGAAACGACAAATGAAAAATTATTAATAGTGACGGGTCTTCCTTATTCCTATAGGGAAACATCGAATATTTAGTTTACAAATTTTGAACCTATGCTTAAACAATAGCATGTTTAAGGGAAAAAACTTATCTGACTAGATAATATAAATTTTGACCACTTAATTCAAAATAATACAAACTTTTGATCGATTATTATTAAATATTTCAAATTTTACATCAAAATTTCTGTAGTAAGACGAAATCAGATGCATCTTGATAAACAGGTTGATCGACACACTTGTCACAATAGCAACCTGCTTGAGACAACACAACAAAGGAATATTATTGTAAATGACTGACCATGGACATACTACGATGATAGTTTTTAATTTGAAGAGAAAATGCAGCACATCTATTTATTTAGGGCGAGTCGCGAAAAAAATCATAGTTTTTAACCTAATGACGAGTCACAACACAATCTGGAGCGTTGAAGCTAGAGATGGCAATGGGCCCTAGACTCGATCCAGACCTGCTAGGACCCGACCTATTCAGAAGGGTCTGTGTCCAGAAATTTTAGACTCAATGGGGTCGGGTCAGGGCTGGGTCCCAGATAGCTTAAATTGCTCCCGGTCCGAGTTCATATATGATAGACTCATACCCGATCAGCATACCCATTTACATATTAGAATTTTTTTAACCTAAATTATGAGGTTTTATAAGTTGTGATTCTGTGAACTCGTTAGTGTTGTAACTCCATCTAAGACTTGTAACTTTGTAAGTTGCAACATTTTAAGATTTTTATGAATTAATTTTTAAAATTTTGTTTAAATAATGTTTTAACCATGAATGCAGAATCTGTATATATTAGGGCGAAATTTTTTAATTACATATATTAAAAATTTGATGAAAACTTAAAACTAAGAAAGACCCATTTAGAACATGTGGACCTGCTAGACCTAGCGAATTTGGGTCTTTTATTGAAAACTTTAGACCCAATGGATCTGGGACATGTCTGGTGTGTAAAAAAAATAAACGGGTCTGGATCGAGGTGAACCCGACCTATTGCCATCCCTAGTTTTAAGCTATGTCGTGCTAGTAGGGCCTTAGATTTTAGGATGACTAGCTGGCTTGGCACAACGCTCCCTGCCATGTCTAGGTCGTTTCGCAAAAGGGCCTCCCGTTGTCCAATATAATCACACCCAATAGGCCAATACTAATCACATAATGGCTTTGTATTCTTCCCGCGGGTTTGATTGTGCCAGTTTCTCTTGGCCGTGGATGGTGAGTTGCCTGACAATATATATACCGTAGGTAGGCCATAAAGTAAAGTAATCATCCTTATCCTTGTGATTATTGTGCTTCCTTTGTAACATCCTAAACGATTATTGTGAATTTGGTACAATGGTATGGTCACTATATATTAGCGCCCAAAGCAAATTCCGGTTTTAGCAACTCTCGTATTACAACTTACAAGCACTTTCGAAGCACGCTATCTTTGGGTCATGTACAACCTTCAAGGCTGACATGTTGGTAATGGAGAAAGGTGTTGAATTTGTTTCACAACTTAGATAGACAAAGCATGAATCCGATTCTCCAAAATGATACAACATATAGTATGTTTCTGAAGTGTGTTCATACAATCAAAGAAAATTAAAGTCGTGCATTATAAGTAGTTGGAAATCATAATTGTCATTTATACTTATACAAGAAGGGAATTGATTAACGGATTAATTAACAAACAAATAAGCTGATCATATAAACAAACTTTCAATCTTGCATGAGTGAACTTGAAAAGAATCTCCAGGATGAATGGATGGGCATCGTAGGAGTGGTGTTGCCACATGAGCACGATTTCATGTTTCTCTTTAATAAGATATAGTGTCTGCTTGTAAAGCTGCAAATAAGAAAGAAAAAACTAATACTATGTATGATATCTACGTACATAAAGTATATTTGACTAAAGTAAGTCCGACCCGAAAAATGCATGGGCTTGGTCAGATTTTATAGGCTAAAAAACGTTCTCAATCCAATCTTTTTTTTTTGATTGGGACGAGTTTTTGGCAGTTCAAATTTTAGCCTGAAAAAGCGGGACTTGTGCACAAATATTTGACCCGTGTCGGCCTGTTTAATGGGTATTTTTTAGGAGTGGCCTGAACTCGACATTTGATCACCTCTACATAAAGGTGTATACATATATGTTAGATGCATCTAACTCTTAAATACTACTATTTGCCATTTCTTTTACATTGTGAATTCATGGGATTGAAGGGAGTAAAATGACTTTTTTTTTTCTTGCTTAAAATTTTATTTTATGGGTAATTAGATGGCTGTAAATTTGACATAAAGTAAAAGGCTACTACTATTATTTGATGGTACAATTTGACATATGAAAGAGATTCATCATATAGAGTGCTATTGTCAGGACTCAGAAAAATGGGTGGTTAGGAGATGAAGCTAGCCTATTTGGTTAGCTCCCCACTCATATGCACCAATATGTATAATCATGAATCATCCATGAGGTAAATTTATGTATGACAAGACATAGGTGATACTAAGACAAGAATTTGTAATCAAATTTAACATTTATACTTAAGAGTTAGATAAACTAGATCAATTTTGGAATTTGTAATAGGTCATTATTGGCAAACTAATAATTAAGTGGATGCTAATTAAATGTAGAAGACCTAATTATTATGGAAAGTGGACCACTATGAGAAAGTATTTGCACATATCCGATATGGGACTACTTTTTCCATATCGGATACTTGATATGATTAAATGTAGTCCAGATATGATTTAATAGCTAGCTGATATGATATAAGATTTCAACTAACAAGCTCCCAAAAAAAATAAAAAATGAAAAACTAAAAAATTATAATTTTTTAACATTACTTTTGTCATAAAAATTACATAAATGCCATGATATTAGCCCATATCGAATATGGGCATATCATTGCTCGGACCACCTACAAGAGAAAACAACTCGAATAAAAAGTTTATCCTCTAAATTGGTTCTAGAAAGGGACAAAATGGTAACGGGCCTAAAAACTTTCATCATCTTAAGATTTTTTTTTCTAGTCCATTGTACAGTTGTACTTTTGTACAATAAATGGTGTTATATAGGCTTGAATAGACATAGAAGCCAGCTTTTGAAATTCATGACAGCTATAATTTTTTTTGGCTATTTTTGGAGAATAAGTAGATGGTGTTTTGGAATTACATCGGGTTGTAATGTCTTTATGAATAGATATTATTGATTCTTAAGGAAATTGAGACATCAAAATAAACTAGCTCCTTGGATATATTTCTTTCGTTCCTCAATCAAAAATAAAGAAGAGCTCGCGATCAATCCACCACTTGTAGATTAACTCATATTTAGTGTATTTCGAGGTTGAGGTGGTGAAATAGTGAAATTATTACTTTTCACCTTGTATCATCGAGGTTTAGAGATCAAACCTTAGAGGAATTATTTGAGGAATTTCCCTATTCTTACTTTGAGTGAGCCCGATTCATTTTAGCTTAAAAAAATATTTAGTGCATTACGAAATTTTTTATAATTATCATGTCATAATAAGTAATTTAGAGGGATAGTATTTATGTTTTCGCTCATTAAATCTTTCTGTCAAAAAATGACCAATAAGTTTCAATCAGATCTAATAAGTTTTATTCAGGTCAGTAAGTTTCAATAAAGTTCAATAATCATGTCAATACATTTAATCAGGGCCAATACATTTACGTAAGCTTAGGGAAAGGTGAAAAGAATACAACCTAAGTCTAATTCGAAGGAGTATTACATACTGTTAATTGATATCATAAACCAACGTATTTTGCTTAGAGTTAATCTTGATTTCACATAAGTAAAGTATTAGCACTGACAAAAAAACATCATACAGTGCTCGATGTATCGTGAGCATGTTACACTTAAGGACATTTTTTTTGCTCATTACTCATTTGAAATCATCCAAATGAGTAAAATGAACTAAAAAAAGACAATATTAAATTGGAAAAATTGTCAAGAATAAGTCAACCTTTGCGTTGACCGCTTTTAACAAGTCAACCTTCATTTATTCCAATAGCAAGTAAAGCTTGTACACGAATTAGCTTTTAACAAGTTTTTTTACTTATGACCTGAACAACCCCTACAATTTTGTTCAGTTTTAACAGGTGTGTATTCTAGAACTCATTAAATTGTTCTCTAGAACATATTTGCACTGCTTGAATTTAATAAAAGTTCCGTGAGAAACTTAAAACTGAACAAAATTGTAGGGGTTGTTCAGGTCATAAGTAAAAAAACTCGTCAAAAGTTAATTCATGTACAAGCTTTACTTGCTACTGGAATAAATAAAGGCTGACTTGTCAAAAACGGTCAACGCAAAGGTTGACTTATTCTTGACAATTTTTCCTATTAAATTTGCAAATGAGCAAAAAGTAGTCTTGAGTGTACCACGTGCATGTTACGACTGGGTGAATGATGAATGAACTCTTATTTATTTATGTATATCAGGTGTCATTTGAATATTTTGCCAACCAATTTACTTGGCAATTGCAATGTACTAATTATATAAAAGGGTGAAAAAGTATGTTATACTAACTAAGTATTAAATTTTTCAGAGACGGGAGTTTAGTGGCCGGGAGCTTTGAAAACTCAGATGATTGGATCAGTTAAATTGTCCCCAAAAAATAGTACTCCCTTTTGTTCCTAATTTGATTTTTTAATCTTCCTAATTTGATTTTTTTGAGTTTAACAAAGATTCTAAACTAGAAACATCATAACTTAAGAGCTTCTATATACCTCTACGAGTCTACCCAAACCCCTAAACAAAACTAATTAAGAAAATCACTATATCAACTATCAAGGGCTATATACCAAGGATATCTTGACCTAGTGGTTAAAATTGAGGTGATGTAAACGATAGGTCACAATGCAAGTTCAAATACCCTCTCTTTTTCTTTGTACTTTATACTGTGTTGTTCACATGGGTGTATATCGCCTACTAAGGTGCAACATGTGTGTCAAGAAGACAACATTATTCTGATTTTCATAGTACCAAAATACTACCGATAATCCATCATAGACAAGGAAGTAAAGATGAGTAACAACTAACAAGACAATACAAGTTAGTAAGTTACACCATTCATATCAATGTGAATAGGCCTTAGGCCCCCCTATCCCTCTCCTCATAGAAAACTAACAAAATCTGCCCTATTGATATTGTTTTCCAACAAAAGAAAGATGCTTTTTTCCTTGGTTTTTCTTTGTCTTTGTTTTGGTGCTCATAATTAATCAAGCAACTAGTAGTACTACTTTCACTCCATAGCTTATATGATCTTTTTAAGGCTTTGGTTCTTGTTATATGAGCCAAAGACTTATTAACACGGCCATCCACGGCCCATTGCCAAGTCTAGCTATTGTAACTTGATTATGAGAAAGAAAAGGCACTTATTAGTCACAACAATCAAGGCAATTTTTTCTTAATAAGGTTAGTTTCTACAAGCTAAGTTGTTTATTAGTTGATTTGTTGATTAATATACGTCGACCATATCTACGTTGTTTGAATAAGTGATAGTAAGGTTAAAGTTTTTATGTTTATAAAGTTCTTTTTCTACTAGTTTATCGCTATTAATTGTTTACTTTTAGAGAAAAAGAAACTGTAGGTATTAAGTATATTGTATTATTTGTCTATAATGATTAGTTTAAGATCTTTTATGTTGTTAGTTGTGGATATATATAAATGAATTAGAATCGCAAATTAAAGTAAGTTAATTAATTAAAGAAAATTACTTAAAAACATAATTCATTAAACATAATGACAACTATGTTTAGTCATTTCAACAATGTGAACACTATCAAATTTCTAAATTCATTGCATGTGCCAATCAATATTAGCATATTAGACATGAAAATTGTACAAGGTTGTTTCACATCTTCTCTTATGTGCCAATTAATATTAGCCTATTATTAGACATGAAAATTGTACAAGGTTATTTCACATCTTCTCTTACTTTTCTCTTAGGCCATGTCTTTATCCAGCAATCTCGCGAGTTTAACTTATTGACTTAGTTAAGTGATACTAAGTACTAACTCTCAAATGTCATGTGTCATGTCCTAGTCAAGTTCTATCTTAGATGCTAGTCTTATTGGATCCTTTATTATTTTGTGAAGAACATTTTTTATTGACCCTACCATCTATGGTAGGGTGTTCGGCTGTTCGCGGTTCGGGTTAGTGCGGTTTGTGCTGTAACCCACCCCAAACCGCAAATATACGGTTTGACATTTTTCTAATCCAAACCGCACCATACTTTTGCCCCAACCAACCCAAACCAAACCGCGGAAAACGGTTTGGTGCAGTTTGGTTTGCGATTTAACCATTTTTTCCTCCGCGACATTATTTTTGTAATTTAAGAGTAAAAAAAATTGTTAATAAATATAAAGAGTCCAAATAAATATTAAGTTGACTTCATAATTAAACATATACAAAATTATAATTTATCAAGAGTGTCCAAGCTCTTTACCTCAAACTTTTTTTTTCCAGTTGTATACTTGTATGCCACCTTGTCAAGTGTATTTTAAAAAAAATATCATATAAAGTTGCGGATTACGGTGCGGTTTCGGTTTACAAAAATTAAAACCCAACCCAAATCGCAAACCGCGATTTGCTTGAAATCATAACCCAAACCGCAATTTTAAAACCGCAACCCAATTCAAATCGCAGTTTGCAATCAATAAGTTAAACTCGCACTCTGAACAACCCTAATCTATAGTAAGGTGCAAAAAGTGATACTTCTTCTGCTTTTTTTTTTCACTCGTAACACTTTTCTAAAAGGAAATAATAATTAATTATTTGCAATGCTTTGTATTTTTGCTTTTCCTTTCTCTCTATCTCTCTCCAATCACATGGGTTTTCTCTACCTCTCTCATCCGCAAAAATTGCATTGGAGTTGATAAAAAAAAATTGTTACGACTAAAAAAAGGAGGAAATAGTATTGTCAACATAGAATATACACACTCATGTTTTCAATTAAATATTTAGCTGTTATTGTTTCTCCTATTAATTAACCTACCATTTGCTGTAATAAGTACATAATAAAATCAATTATAATAATCAAAGAATTAATATTAATGCATTTTGAATCAGTTAGGTCAAATTTTCAGAACAATAATGGCATTTTCTCAAACTTTTATGCATTGTCTCTGAAATTTAAGTTCAGAAATGTATGAAGCACATACTGTAAAAAATTGAAGATCTAGATGTTGACTTGAAAAGTCTGGCAAAATCATGAAGATTTTTTGCATGCAAAACATTTAATTATCGATGACCAAAACCATTTGAACTTGTCAGAGATGTTACATAATTATACTGTACTATCATAGTACTCTTATATACTTACCAAAATAAATCCTACATAAGCAAATCTCCTACCATACATAACACAAGGAAGAAAATAATCCAAACCCCACATAATAAAGTGCAACAATAATATCACTAGTGTTCAATTAAACTTGTTGGTTTCTCTGTTCAAGTATCCATGAAGCAATCTGGATTTTAATCTACAACGCACTAGAACGCCCTTGTTGACGATCCTTTACTCCGACATAATAACATAGAAGTATCAATCAAGGAAGATAGTTAATTAAGGTAATGCCTTTTGCATGTTATTATTATTATTCTTTTTTTTTGAGGGGTGTTATTATTATTATTCTTATTACTCCCTACTTAGCTTCTATTACTTTTTCCTACTTTGACTTTTTTTCTGTCTTAAAAAATTATAAATCGGAAGAACAAATAGAAACGGATGGAGTATTTTCTTTCCGTCTCCATTTATTTACTAAATAACATGCAAATACTATAAGTTTATATTAAGTATTTATATAAGCATATTAACGTACTACTGATATTGTTTTTGCGCTAGGGTTGCATTTAGGGTAAAAATAGTGGATCCCTCAATTAATATTTTAGGGTGGGTAAAATTTTGAATGTATGCATGTTCATTTGGATTTATCTATAGTTCATTGTCTGCATGTTAATTAAGTATTTAGCTAAGAATAGTAAGCATTTAAGTAAACCAAGGCAATAATAAATGAAATTCCAAGCTGATTTGGTTACAATAAATTATGAATTAATGACATACTATATCATATTATTATTTCTAATTTGTCATATTTTTCTTGGTGTTTTATAATTTTTTGTAGAGATTGAGGAAACAAGAATTATGGAGTTTGAGAGTTTTTCTCACCAACCAAGAGGTAAGAAAACATATATATTTTTCTTGGTTTTATTTACGTGCAATTTTATTATATTTTATTTTGTTAAAATAAGATGTATATATATTGTAGAGTTAGAAATGTTGCAGAAAGAACATGAAGAAAAAACTCAAAGAATTGAAGAGTTGAAGAGCAAAATTAAAGACGCAAAACATGAGTTAGAGAAGAAGAAGAAGGAAGATGATGGTGAGAAAAGGGAAAGTTTTATGGGTCTTACTCAGAATTACAACCAGCTGAGGCAAGAATTTGATAACATGTGACATTAATTAGTTACTATATTTAGATTAAGTTGTGAAGTTGCTGCTAATTTAAGATTATGGGAACTTAAATTGTTTAAGCTTACTAGTAGTGTCACATAATGTCAATTCGAAAATCTACTTGATTATGCATTCATTAATGGTATCTTTGTTTAATTAGGCATAATTTTTCTTTCTTGCCGTTTTAGAAGAAGAATACTTTTACTCCCTCCGTTTCAAAATTTGAGGCACGCACGATGTTTGAGGTCGAATTTTGATCGTTAATTAATCTCAATTTATGTTGATAGAAAATTTTAAAAAATAATCTTATTATAGTATTTTTCAAGACGTCCAATGATATAATTTTTATTTATTGTATTTGAGAGATATTTGTGGTCAAAACAAATTTTCGTAAAACGTGATTACCTTATATTTTGAAACAGAAAGAGTCTCTGACTTATGGACTATGGTTATAGAATTATACTGCTAACTAGCTAGCTAAATACTTAGTTGCATGTGGATCTTCTTTGAGAGTGTAGACTACCTTAATTTTAATTAAAGTCATATGAAAAAGGAATGAGATGGCTCACACTTTTTTATTCATTAATGTCAGTGTATATTGAACTTATTTTGACTTATTTCTAAAAATATAAGTTTATACCATAAATTTATTATTATTTTTTGTGAAAATTTATTTCATTTATGTTGACTTTTTGATATAGTACATCTTGATTACCAAATATCGTAGAGGATAGTGTGATACCTGGACTTGTTAATTGGATGGACTTTTGCGATCTGAAATCCACTAGGTATTGCCATATTAGTGGATTGTGGGCATTAAATGGCCCATGGGCCATGAGTCATAATTGCTTATATTTTATCAAGAAAGATTGGTGCAAAATAAATTAAATTTAGGCGTAATGCGGAAAAAATAGCATCTAAGATTATTTTTAATTCACAATTTTTAAATTAAAGCTGTTCAAGCCCTTTTATTTTTGGAGTTATTTTTCAGTTTTTCAATTTAGTTTAGACAATCTTCAATTCAATAAAAGTTTGAATCCTTATCTTAACGTGTCACCTTTTACAATAACTTATACCTCCCCCGTTCCATAATAAGTGAAACATAGGGATTGGGCACAAGATTTAATAAACATCATTTTCAAAAGCCAAAAAGTCATAAAATACCCTTTTCATTATCAAAAGGAGGACAGAGAAAAGCAAACCACACAAGTTTGTGATGGGTATTCTTGTCATTTTATAACTTTCGTTTTTCCATTTAAGATATATTTCACTTATTTTCAAACGTTCTAAAATAGTAAGTGTTTCACTTATTATGAAACGGAGGAAGTATAATACAACATAAAAAAGCTAAATACAACATCTAATATTTATAGAATTTAATTGCGGTTAATTTTACCTTTTTTTATAGTTAAAAGAAACATGAGATGCTTTTATAACTTCTTATTTATTTATTGTATAACTAACTATTATAATATAACAATAGTATATGAGATTACCAACCGATCATATCGTATTACAATATTAGTCGTTCATTTTTTTTCGGATTACAATAAAAATAATAACAACACTTCAGTGAGTATTTCTCAATTGTTTGATTTCAAATTTATCGTCTACTCAAAGTATAGTAGGAGATCAAATCTTTTTTTTCCCAAATTAGGGGGTCAATTGTCCTACATAATTCCCCCTACGAGAGGGTCCTTTATCATAGATGACCTCCCTGTAGGGTGGTCATTTGTCGTAATGACCCCTTACGAGGGGGTCATTTATCATAGATGACCCCCCTATAGGAGGGTTATTTGTTATAGATGACCTCTTATCATATTTAGTATGATCATGACCCTCCTATGACTCTATGAGGGATAGGTTAATTTTTTTTTGCTGTATTTAGCTTTTATTTTTTTATTTTTCGGTATATAACACTTAATTAATTTTTTCTTAAACTTCCATACGCCATACATTCCATTTTTCCACAAGTTACATAAAGATGCTAATCTTATTTAGTACAATACATAGTCATCTTTTTTTTGTGTGTGTTGAGGTGGCCCAATTAACTGGACCTCAACCGTCACAAGTTCTCTTTTTTGTTTGGGTAGTGTAAACCCATCACAAGATTTTACATAAATTATTACCTACGATGAGCACTTAGAACTTGATTTGGCCATACTTGGATTGTTGATTTGGTAAGAAAAGCCCAAAATTACGTTCAGTTTCAGCCCCATCTTTTTGATTCTCATCAAACATTGCAAACAAGTATGATTCAATAGGTTGCCCTAGTGTCAAAGGAGTCCCTTGCTTCACATGATTAGCCAAGTTTCTATAATAAATCTTTGCATTATCCATCGTGGCAGCAAATCCACCGTGCGACGGCCATCCACTCTCGGACGATATAACACGTGGATGTCGCGCACCGGCCCTTCGTAGAGCCGCATAGACTGAGTCCACCATTGCATCAAATAAATTACGGTAGCCTAACCCATTATTAGGATCAGTAAATACATTTCCAGTGGACTGAAATAATGCATAGTCTAGTGAAATATGTTGTGGATCATTTACATAAGCAAAGTAAGGGTATATATTAACTAATAAAGGTGAGTTATTATTGTCTAAGAAGTTTATTATTGGAGACATATATGATGTATCCTTAAATTGACCATTAGATGGTGGGTAGGAATTTGTTATTAAATTTGCGTTGATAGCTGTTGAGACCTTAATATCGTTATTCATTTGGTTTATACGTAACGCATTTAGTGCGTATAGAATATTTTGCATGGCACGTTCCACGGATGAGGCTATTTCATTCGAAGGATCAACTTCGTTTCCGACTACGATGTATTGGATCGATGATCTATATGGGAGTACATTGGTTCGAACCCATCGATAGGCAGCACATCGACACGATGCAATCGATCGAATGTTCTCGTTCGCGACGCCTAACATGAGTTTGATGTCTGTTCCTTGTAAGGCTTGAAGGGTGGCTTGATCAGGGAAGTAGAGTCTCATTGATTTTATGTTGTTGGACTTGTAAAGGTTCACCACATCTTGTGGGGATGGTAAATTGTTTGCAATTTTTCCATAACTTACTCCAGTTTGTGCCTCTACATTGAATCATTATAAGAGATTTATAGATTAGTCAAAGCTTATATGTGATGTTATTGATTGCAAAAACTGATCCGGGTAGCTTTTGTGAAACAATAAGATTATCACAAAATTATATGTTTTGTGTTCATCTATTACTGCTACTTTGCCAAACACTATATTTTCGAGAACACCCCTAATAAAAATTATAATTTACACAATCTAGACTGGACAAAAGTAATAAAGAGAAATCAAACTTGATATATGGCACAAACACGAATCAACTAGAAGTTGATCAAGTTTGATCAATTTGTGATGATGTTCTGCAATATATCACTTTATATATATAAAACATTTTACATTACTAATGTAAAATTAAATGCAAGTTAATACTATGAAGATAAGATTGTAGGTTATTTTCTATTACCAATACAATATATTTAATATGAATTTTTATTACCTATGCAAATCTAACTAAAACTAACTAAATTCTTAATATGCGTAAAAGTGGTTTACATGACTTATAATCTAAAATGGAGACAGTATATGCTTCATTGAAAATTTATGAATTAATTAGATCCTTAATTAAAAGCAACTATATATAAGAAGTAAAAAGAACAGAAGTGAGTACACATTTAGAGGGGGAGAGGCATAAACCTGTAAGGTGTAGGCTAATATGCAATATGAATGCGGCGATGAACAGCCAAGCAGTGGTGGTAATCATAGGAGAAGCTCTAAGGGTGGTTGCCATGACATTAATTTACTAATACTATGTGTGTCTTAGTTTGCATGATAGTTTTAAGTCTTTCAACATGCCACTTTATATAGAGTACTGAGGGTACAAAAACTTGAATTACGAAGTCAACTAGTGGAAGACTGAAATATTTGTTTTTGAAGGAGCATAATAGACTGAGAATAGTGTATATATAATACATATTCTCATATAAGATGATTTTATTATAAAATTATGGTAAGATCGATGGGAGTCCCCTATTATCATAAACGGAACACTTCTTTTGAAAATGACCCCTTTAAAGTAAAATGTGACCCTTATATCAAAGTGATTCCCTTAACATATAAAATTACCATTTTCGAGCAGAAAGTGAGGTGGTCTTATACTAATATCGTTGTAATACGAACTTTTACAACACTTACTATATAGATAAAAGGTAGTGGATTGAGAAAAGTCTAAAGTTCGAAATTCAATTTCATTTGGTTTGAAATATTGCTCGGATTGAACTAGAGAATGTATTTTTTGGATTTAAAAATCCAAGTTCACAATTATAGACTAGGATTGGACTCAATTATTTTAGGTCCGAAGTCCTATTAGAAATTAAAGAAAGTATATAATTTTTATGTTTCCATATAGTTTATGTAATGGTATGCTATCAATCTTATTGTCTGTATCATTTGTTAAAAATTGTGGTGATAAATTACAAAGGCTTAATCTGACTAAATGAAAACTAATGTCATCTTAAAATTTAAATTGGATTGAATTAGATTTATATAATTATATTCTAGCAAAATTGTTTGAACTAGACTATGCTAGATCAGTGAAAAGTTTGGTTCGAATTTAGAATTGAGTCCATCTAATTTATATCCTCAGGTCCAAAGTGTATTCATTTCAATTTTTTTTGGCATTTGGAACTCTTTAAAACTTTCGAGTTTTTGTTATATATAAAGCACTTCATTTTTTAAGGCTGTGTTGTGTTTAACTTATTATAAATGCCTTAAAAAATAATTCCAATAAGATTCTTTAAATTTTTGGATTAGTTAAAATAAGTTATATTAAGTTAAAGTTAGATAATATAAGTGAAGAATAAGTTGAATATAACACAATAAACATGTTACTTTGTTATATATACTTGTTTGGCAAAGTTTATGAATTTTGGCTATATCGTCCTTTTATCTAATAACTATAGCAGCATCACGTCATCTTTCCAACATGAGTTAGGTCGAAAACAATCATTAGTGTTTCATTGCACAACTATTAAATTGATAAGTTATACAAGTCCAATTTCCCCCAACAAGATATCAAGGGGATTCAAATTCATTTGGTGCGGGTAACATATTTTCTATTAAAAAAAGTTACAGCAGTTCTGTTGTCTCGGTTGACGTGTATATTTCAACACAATCCTTGCTACAAAAAATTGTCCTTTTTGATTCTTCAGCAGTCTTTTTTAAAGAGAAGGATGTCCTAACTTTTTTCATGTAAAAAAAAAAAAAATTCAATTGGTGAAGGTATAGGGATGGCTGCCACTTTGCCAATATTATAATTATATCTATGACAATAATTTTGGATGCATGTAACAGATTTCCCAGTTCATGGCATTGAAGGGGCAAATCTTAGCTTGTATTATGTATAGACTATGGTAGTGTAATCTTGGCAAGTGCCTAATGGAGTTAGCTAGCACTTAGCAAGTAGAGAACATTCTTGGACAAGTTTAAAGAAGTGGAAATGTAAGTGGAACACCCACTTCACAACTATGTGAATATTGGCTTAAGTGCAAGCACGCAATATGTCTTCAAGTTGCTTAGAATCTCCAATTTGAGAAATGGTAAGTGGCTTAATCTTGTATCTAGCATGTTATACAATCATATCTATTTACTAGTAAATGGTTGTAATATTTATAATCCTTTGTGTTTCATGATAATAATATATATCTTTATGTAATTATAATATCTTGCATGCTTAAGCACAAGTTAGCATTATAAATTTGAAAGTATTTTATTGGTGTTTGCTAATTCAAATAGGTGGAGTACAATATATCTTGTGTGCTATCAAGTTCACATTCCTCAATCAAAACAAGGCTTTCCAACATGAGTTTTGTTTTTTTAGAGAAGGTGGAGTGGAAAAAGGTAGAAAACTTTTCTCCCAACTCCTACTAGCTAGCTAGTGGTTCACAACAACTTATCTAAAAGAACAAAAAACTTGTTATCTACAAAAAGAATTTCAAAGTCCAATTAATTTTTGTTTCTAACACTTTATTTTTTGATCCATAAAGCATAATTTTGATTTTTTATTATTATTTTAACATCTTATAAACTAAAACTATTTATATATTAAAAAATAAGTATGGACAAAATAAGTATATGATTATTCAAGTTAAAGTGTTGCAAATAAAAAGAAATGTTGAAAATTCATCACAAGTTTCTTGATATAATAAATTTAGCCTAATTTAAAAAGTGTGTATTTGTACTAACTCCATGTCAAACCTAACTTAGAAATATTCTTGAATGGCCTTTCTATAGATTGTGAAGGGATATATATAAACTACTTCAATGTCAAATAACAACTACAATGTGTTTCTCAAGTAATTGTATCTTCCACATGCAACATTGATAGAATATTTATTGGGACTAGAACTTCTTGTTGTTATAGTAGTATTCATAACCCTGAATCCTAATAGATGTGAAAGAGTATTGGATTTTTATTACCTTTGCTTTGATGTTAATAAAGCCAAATTTTCTGAACCTTCATAAGAGTTGAGAGTACGTAGTTGTCACTTAAACAAGATGAGGGGTAATGCGGAATGCCTAAGAGAGACCTATTTTAGTGGCTTATTCCACATGTGATTCCCCTCATGATTGTTTCAAAGGGATTTAGCAGGCTACTCATTCCAATAAGATACATATATCTTTTAGGTAGTCCATTTTCTAAGTTATTCCAAAGTTAAGCATGCTTGGCTAGGAGTAGTCCAGGGATATTAGGTGACCTCTTGGGAGTTTTTTTAGGGTACACATGAGTAAGGACAAAATGTGTCGAAGGAACTTGTGTTGATTATCAAGTACAATTGTTAGACCTGGATACACATTGGTGATGATGATAAATATGACTCCCGCATGGGTCGAGTGTTACACCACCTATGTTTTCAAATTGATTCTAGGATGCTGTTAGGTATATATATGGTTAGATTATTTATCCACTATATACTTATGCAGGCATCACTAGGTGGCAAATCTAGAGTAATACATTCGTGGCTGCAAAATATTTGTTTAAGTGCAAATGGTCAAATTTTACAGAAAAATCTATAAATGTACTAATTTTATCAAAGAAATTAGCAAAAATGTAAATATAAGAGCAATCAAATAACCCTGAACTCTAAAGGATAGCTCCGCCCCTTTATGCAGGCCATTGATGGTATCAGAGCAAAAAATGGTTTTAAGATAGAATCCTACATTACTAGATTTATATATGTGGTTTGATTCTTCTTCGACAAAGGCTGATTTGGAGGTCCATCTAAAAATTTATATAACTTCTTTAGCCCATGGATTTTCCATAGAAAGATCAATTTTTGGTGTTGAACAACCGGATCAGAGGACGCCTATATTTGTCACTCATGAAACATATTTTGTTATATTATGTACAATAATGGAGAATCATGATAATTGATTAAGTTCAATTGAAAGCAAAGATTGTGTGCTGTAAATAATCTATGGAGAAGCGAATGGAGCATTTTCATATAAGGTTTCCATACAACAAAGCACAAACTTCAATTTTAGCTAGTAAGATAACCAAAGGCTTCTCTATTAGGTACAACAGCAGGGCCGTCTCATAAAATTAGGGGCCCTGTGCTAAAATAAAATTGTAAAGATTTTTTTTGGTGAATAGAAGAGCCGGAAGAGTTATAAATGGGGCGTTTTGGAGAATAGGAGAAGAAGAAGCTAAGAAAAACACCAAATAGAAATTAATCTCTTTAAATTTGTAATTAGATTTAGTTTTTTTTTTCTTTAGACGGACAACTAATAGAATTGGGCCCTTATATTTCGAGGGTCCTGTGCCGTTGCTCACTCTGCACATGGCCTTAGCCGCCTCTGTACAACAATACAAGTATGAAGGTATTTTTTGCATGATCTGCATGCATGGTTTATACGTTCTTTTTCCTACTAATACCAACTCATGAAGACTTCATTAACTCACACTTGAAGGAAATAATAATTGGGTACAATAAGTATAATATGTTGTTGTACATCAAAGCTGGAAAAAATATTTCAATCTAAACAAGGAGGACAAATTTGTGCATAATTTATTTTGTCATAATTTATATCATTATGCATGATTTATTTTGTACAAGAAGGACAAAATGAAACCATAATAAGATTAATTATTAGAGAATTATGAAACTCTCCTTTGAAGGGTTAACCCTAATATTTTATCTCGATACACAATTTGGTTACCCTTCTCTTAAAAGATTAGTTCTAACAGTAACAAAAGTCAAGTTGGCCATACTTTGGTTGTTCATCCGGAGTAAAAACTCCAAAATGGCGCTCACTTTCATCCCCTGGTTTATCAACCTCATCAAACATTGCAAACAAGTATGTCTCAATCTCTTCTCCTGGTGTCAATGGAGTACCATTCTTCACATGAGCGATCAAATTTGTGTAATAAGTCTTTGCATTTTCCGTCGTCGCCGCCTCTTCAGCATTAGATGACCTCATTTGATCATGATGTCTACTTCTTATAGCATTGTTTTTCTTACTATGGCCTGAAAATCCACCTTTCGACGGCCACCCGCTTTCCGACACCACCACCTTAACCTTCTTCTTCTTGTTACTCCGGGTTTTCTTTCCATTATAAAGTAGTTTATCTTGGGATGTAACAACTTTGTCTATAGAAGCAAGGATTGCATCATATATTGCATCGAATAAATTTTGGTATTTCAACCCATTTTTATCATCAATAAAAACAGTCCCTTGTGCGTTAAATAATGCGTAGTCAAGTTTAATATTTTTTGGATCATTTATATAAGATGTGTAGGGTTGAATATTCACCAACAAAGGTGAATCATTAGTTGCCAAAAAGTTTATTATTGGGGTAATGTAAGTTAAGTTTATAAATTGTGCATGTGATGGTGGATAAGAGTTTGTGATTAAACTTGTGTCAATTACTGTAGAAACCTTAATTTGGTTTCCTAAATTGTTCGAATTTAATGCATTAAGAAGATTTTGCATCGCTGGTTTAACCGATGAGGCTTGTTGGTCAGATGGATGGATTTCATTTCCAACGGCAATGTATTTGATCGATGATGCATAAGGGACCACGTTGGTCCGAACCCACTTATCAGCGGTCGATTGATCGGAGGCTATACTCGAAATTTCCTCGTTACGTACACCTAACATGAGGGTGATCCATGTACCTTGTAGTGCCTCTAGTGTGGTTTGATCGGGTTCATATAGTCTCATCGCTTGTATGCCGTGGAAGTCATAGAGGTTTACCACATCTTCCGCGCATGGCAAGTCTTTTGCATTCCTTCCATAACATACTCCAATTTGTGCGTCTATATTAAGACATCATCAATACAATTAGGCTTAAGGTATATAAACTTGTACACACATATTGGATGTCGTAGTTTGGCTTTTGCTTCAAATATTTTACGTGTTATTAAACAAGCTTCTTTAATTGAATATAATAAATTCTCTTGTATTGTTTTTAGGTGTTAAACACCACATGTGAGGTTGCCACACATTGAAAAACGAGAGAGAGATGACGACTAACATATAAGTTTGATGGACTAATCTTTCTATTACCAATTGGTTTTAGGATTTAAACCTCATCCGAACATATGAGTGATCATACTATCCGGTAACATATCTATCATATTAGCAACCTTCCTACTATAAGTCTATAACTATACATCTGTAATTTAATCATGTTCAATTAAAAATGGCAAAGATTAAATTGTGAGTGATAGAGTGAGAGAGAACTACCTGTAGGGTGCAGGCTAAGCAATAATAATACTGCGATGTACAGCGAGGAAGTGGTAGCCATATTATTGGAGGTGTGTTTATTCCTTGATAGGTTGAAATCCTTTCCTTTGCCACTTTATATAGAGTTGGCGAAAAGCTCTGTTTGGCATTACTAGCTGAAAATAAACTGAAACTGATAAGTTAACTGAAACTGATAAGGTGCTAGAACTGATAAGGTAACTGATTGATTAGTTTAACTGTTTGGCAAAATTAGTTATTGTCAAAATTTTGAAAAGATTTTTCAAAATTTCAGTGACCTGATTTTGAAAAGGTAAATTTTTTAACTCATCATTTAAGTCATTTTAACCACCTGAAATTGTATTTTAAGTGCTCTCCGAACACTACTAATCATTTTAGCACCTAAAATATGTTAGCACCTTATCATTTAAAGTAGTTAAAATGCTTTTCCAAACAGAGTTGTGGGTGTATAAAAACTTAAACTTCCTCGTCTATAGAGTATTCGACAACAGATTTTTGAACTTTTGGTAGCTACTATTGTTTGGCGACCAACGATTTCACGTCGAAGGTGTTCCGTCTCTGATTTGGACTCTTAACTATACTACAGACGGTTTTTGTTAATTAAGTTGGGTACGGATTTTTTTGTTTGCTAATAAATTCTACTTTTTTTTTATTTGTACTGGAACTAAATTATTTTTGACTAGTCTATGGGCAAGTACATGGTGGTATTACTGGTATAAGCTAGCACTAGTAAGTAGTAAGTAGTAAGTAGTAAGTAGACATGCATTTCTCGAACAATTTGAGAGCAGTGGAACTGTGCGTCGAATATCCACTTCACAGTGTCATGGGAGGCCGCAATTACTCCACTCTTCACCCTTCGTTTTTTAAGCTTATAGTAGTATTAAACCCTTATCAACCAACCGTATCCTGTGTGCTACTTCAAATTTTTGTATCTATATAAAATATTGCGCACGCTTATTTTTACGATTAAGCTAGCATAATATTTTTTTTTTATGAGGAGTAAGCTAGCATTATAAATATAAAAAATATATTATATTGATGTTTTGTTTTCCAACCAGTTCTTGTCCCGGACGATATGCCCTGTATTGATTATCAATTTACATTTGGCATCCACATATTTATTCCAAGCCATATGACTCCTTTCCAATGACCTACCATGTCCCTAGGAAAAATCCCGTGGCGCTCGGAACTTGGGCCCCGAGAAAGTCCGAAAGCGTGTATTATAACTTTCAATTTTGGCTGTTTTCAGGAAATTTTTGGACTTTTCCGGGCCTGGCCATATTTTCTCTCGAAACGTTCCAAGGAAGGCCGAAGTGACTTTTTACATCGCGCGGGTGCTTGGCACCATTTGTGTTGCCTCGAAAAGCATCTAAACACCATATTTGTTCATTTCTCATGAAACCTAAAATTGACTCGAAATGAGCGTAAAGACATCCATATATTCGTTCCAAGCCACATGACTCCTTTCTAATGACCTCGATGACCCTAGGAGGCATCACATGGCGTGCGGAGTTTGGGCCACGAGAAACTCCGAAAGCGTGTATTATAACCTTCAATTTTGGTTGTTCTTGTGACGTTTTTGAACTTCTCCAAGCCTGGTCATATTTTCTCCCGAAACATTCCTATGAGTGCCGACGTTACGTGTAAGGTTGCGAGGGTGCTTGGCACCATTTGTATTGCCTCGAAAAGACTTTGAAGGCCCCATTTATTCATTTCTCGTCAAACCCAAAATTGCCTCGAAATGAACGTAAATGCATCCACATATTCGTTCCAAGCCACATGACTTTTTTTCCAATGACCCACCATGTCCCTAGGAGAAATCCGAAATCCCGTGGCGTTCAGAACTTGGGCCTCGAGAAAGTCCGAAAGCGTGTATTATAACTTTCAATTTTGGCTGTTTTCAGGATATTTTTGGACTTTTCCGGGCCTGACTATATTTTCTCTCGAAACGTTCCAAAGAAGGCCGAAGTGACTTTTTACATCGGGTGGGTGCTTGGCACCATTTGTGTTGCATCGAAAAGCATCTAAACACCATATTTGTTCAATTCTCGTGAAACCTAAAATTGACTCAAAAAGAGTGTAAAGACATCCATATATTCGTTCCAAGCCACATGACTCCTAATGACCTCCCTGACCCTAGGAGGCATCCCATGGCATTCGGAGCTCGGGCCACGAGAAGTCGAAACGTGTATTAATTCATTTTGACTGTTTTTGGACTTCTCCAAGCCTGATCATATTTTCTCCCGAAACCTTCCTATGAGTGCCAACGTGACTTTTTATGTTGCGTGGGTGCTTGGCACCATTTGTGTTGCCTCAGAAAACCTCTAAACACCCTATTTGTTCATTTCTCGTGGAACCTAAAATTGACTCATCGAAATGAGCGTAAAGACATCCATATATACGTTTCAAGCCACATGACTCCTTTCTAATGACCTCCCAGCATGACCCTAGCAGGCATCCCATGGCGTTCGAAGCTCGGACCCCGAGAAAGTCCGAAAGCGTGTATTATAACTTTCAATTTTGGCTGTTTTCAGGACATTTTTGGACTTCTCCGGACTTGGTCATATTTTTTCCCGAAATATTCCTAGGAGTGCCGACATAATGTGTAACGTTGCACGGGTCTTTGGCAATTTCCATTGCATCGATAAACTTCTAAAACCCCATTTGTTCATTTCTCGTGAAATCCAAATTTCCTCGAAATGAACGTAAATGCATCCAAATATTCGTTCCAATCCACATGACTCATTTCCAGTGACCTCCCATGGCCTTAGGAGGCATCCCGTGGCGGTTGGAGTTCGAACTCCGAAAAAGTCCAAAAGCGTGTATTATAACCTTCAATTTTGATTTTTTTGCGACATTTTTGGACTTCTTCGGGTCTGGTCATATTTTCTCCCAAAACATTTCTAAGATTGCCAACGTGAGTTGTAACGTTGCGCTGGTGCTTGACACTATTTGCATTGCCTCGAAAAGACTTTGAACACCCAATTTATTCATTTTTCGTCAAACCCAAAATTGCCTTGAAACGAACGTAAGTGCATCCACACATTCGTTCCAAGCCACATGACTTCTTTCCAATGACCCACCATGTCCCTTGAAGGCATCCCGTGGCGTTCGGAGTTCGGACCCCGGGAAAGTCCGAAGCTTTTATTATGACATATAATTTTAGCTTTTTTGGGACATTTTTCGACTTCTCCAGGCCTGGTAATTTTTTCTCCCAAAACGTTCCTAGGAAGGCCGACGTGACTGGTAAAAACCCTTTTTGTTCATTTCTCGTGAAACATTTATTGACTCGAAATGAACGTAAAGACATCCACATATTTGTTCCAAGCCACATGACTCTTTTCCAATGACCTATCATATCCCTAGGAGGAATCCCATGGCGTTCGGAACTCGGGCCCGATAAAGTCCGAAAGCGTGTGTTATAACCTTCAATTTTGGCTGTTTTTAGAGCATTTTTGGACTTTTTCCGGGGCTCATCATGTTTTCTCACGAAACGTTCCTAGGAAGGGTCGACGTGAATTGTTACGTTGCGCGGGTACTTGACACTATTTGTGTTGCCTCAAAAATCCTCTAAACACCATATTTTTTCATTTCTCGTGAAACCTAAAATTGACTCCAATTGAGCGTAAAGGCATCCAATTATTCGTTCCAAGCAACATGACTCCTTTCTAATGAGCTCCCATGACTCTAGGAGACATCCCGTGGCATTCGGAGCTCGGGCCCTGATAAAGTCCGAAAGCGTGTATTATAATCTTCAATTTTGGTTGTTTTTGGGACATTTTTTGACTTATCCGCGCCTGGTCATATTTTCTCCCGAAACATTCTTAGGAGTGACGTGTAATGTTGCACGGGTCCTTGGCACAATTTGTATTGCCTCGAATAGCCTCTAACACCCCATTTGTTCATTTCTCGTGAAACCCAGATTTCCTCGAAATGAACGTAAATGCATCCACATATTCGTTCCAAGCCACATGATTTCTTTCCAATGACCCACCATGTCCCTAGGAGGCATCCTGTGGCACTCGGAGCTCAAACCCTGGGAAAGTCCTAAGTGTGTATTATAACCTACAATTTTGGCTTTTTTTGGGACATTTTTGGACTTCTCCGGGCGTGGTCATATTTTCTCTTGAAATGTTCCTAGGAAGGCTGACGTGACTTATAACATTACGCGGGTGCTTGGCTCTATTTGTGTTGTCTCGAAAAGCCTCTAAAAACCCTATTTGTTCATTTCTTGTGAAACCTAAAATTGACTCGAAATGAACGTAAACGCATCCACATATTTGTTCCAAACCACATGGCTGCAAGGGATGAATCCTAAGGTCTTGGGAGACCATTTAAGAGTATACTAATGCCTTAGAACAAACATATATATTGTGTCCTTCATAGCTATCTTAGGGTGAAAACTGAACATATACAATATAAGTTGTAGAAGATATTTTAAGAAAATAAAGTGGGTCTTAACCACCTGAGATCCCTCTCAAGGCATTATGAGATTCTTGGGAAGGTCTCAAAGAAAATATTACCGCGCCTAAATAAGTCCATAAATAGCTCTAAAATAACATTTTGAAGCGTGTATCATATGTTTTTGGACATTCTCAGAACCTGGAAAATGTAATTCATGAAATGCAT
The DNA here is from genome assembly GCF_026745355.1 of Beta vulgaris subsp. vulgaris. Classification (NCBI taxonomy): domain Eukaryota; kingdom Viridiplantae; phylum Streptophyta; class Magnoliopsida; order Caryophyllales; family Amaranthaceae; genus Beta; species Beta vulgaris. The sequence goes on along the minus strand of NC_079205.1, from coordinate 63,165,491 downwards.
CTTGATTTTATGGGAGACCATTTGAAAGAAGATTTTCTTTCACCCTTGAAGGGCCAAAGTTTGTGATATAAGTGATAATATAAACCGAATTTGACACAAATTCATTTTGAGTTTGAGAATTAGAAATCAAATTTGGTAAGAAAAAATCCCCAATATTGAAATTTATTATATATATGAAATGTGGAAAATGATAAATTTTGACCCATTGACATGGTTGTTTATTAGTGTTGTCAAACGTTACCAAGTGTTTGGTACGAGTTAGCGCACGTTATTGAATAAGATTCAAGTCTACTCGCAAGTAAACATTTCCATGGGATAAGACCCATTCAGCATGTGGCCCATGATTAATTAATACTTAATAGTTAGACAATAATAGACATTATCTAGACTCTTGCCTTACCGACATAAGTCTCTCCGATATTTTTTGGTTGATATAATAACAAAAAAAATAAAATAATTCAAAATCATCTGAATACAATTTTTTTATGAAGATCATCTTGTCGAACTATCACGCATATATTTTCTTGTTATTTTTCTAGGATTGCCATATACATTAGAATGATATTATTCTAGGTCCGAGGACTATCATTAAATCGAATCAATATTACGGGTTGTCGTTGAAATTTTCTACATGCTATATTTACTTCTTACGTGAAGTATTGTATTTGTATACAAACTACTTAGTAAATATGTATTGTCATGATTTATAGGGCGCCACCTTCGGAGGAAGTGATTTCTCAAATTTGTTCAACACCAAGGGAAACTAACTTTGAGCAATATAGTTTTCATCACGCTTGTTTTGTCAACAAATTAAACTAGCTTGCTTTTCCATTAAAAAAGAAAATTGTATAGTCATGATTTTTTTTGGCATATTGAGCATTGCAAGTCTCAAATAGCCGGACGAATTCACAATGAGTTCCCCCTTTGTGGCTTTGTGTCTTCAATTTAATGATTATACTTTCGTGGCAACGTTATTAGAGTCAAATATTTCAATATATACGTTACCATTTGAAAACACAAGTAACTCAATAAAAAGAGTAATTTAGGCAAAAGTGATCAATATAGATTTACAAATTAAATTACAATCACCTTATTATAGATCAAATCCGAACCATAAAAGATTCATATTGATCATTACCTTGACATAAAATCGACCTCAACTAGCATTCTAGATCTTATAGTAGTATATATTAGTAATAATCATGTGAAATTTTAAGACAATATTCCTCAGCATTTGAAGACAAAGTTAAACAAGAACAACTTTTGACAAACTAACACATTTTTTCACAAGATCTCTATATAAGAGTAAATATTATTGCAGCTAGGATAATATTACAACAGGAGGATCTTTTATTACAATTTTAGTCTATGATCGGGTGTTTGATTTCACTTATTATATATGTAGATGACATAACTACATACAACATATTAGCATATATATATATATACTAGGCAATTAAACTACTTTCAATTATTGAAATTGAGTTGGTATTTTGGCTGTTTATTGGGAGTAAACAGTCCAAAATTGTTCTCAATACCTCCACCCTTTTGGTTCTCATCAAACATAGCAAACAAATATGCCTCAATTGCTTGTCCTTTCTTCAGGGGAGTTCCTTGCTTTACATGACCAATTAAGCCCTTGTAATAAGTCCCCGCGTTAGAAAAACTAGCAGCATTACCACCAGCCGAAGGCCACCCACTCTCGGACACAACAATCGGCACATTGGGGGCACCGGCCTTCGCTAAGGCCGCATACACAGTGTCTACTAAAGCATCAAAGACATTTTGGTATTGTAAACCATTATCATTAACTTGGGCATTAGGTGAAGTAAAGAGTGCATAATCTAGACGCATACTTGGGGTGCCAATGAAAGAAAAGTAAGGGTAAATGTTGGCTAACAAAGGTGAATTGTTATTTTTAAGGAAGTTAACAATTGGATTCATGTATGATGAAGAAGTAAAAACACCTTTAGAGGGTGGGAAGTTAGCAACGAGGTCACTTTTTATCGCGGTAGAGACTTTAATTCTACCAGCTAAATTAGCTGATCGAAGGGCATTTTGGACATTTTGCATGGCCGGGACAATTGACCCTGCCTCGGCATCATTAGGCATTATTTCATTACCAACTGCTATGTATCGAATATTAGACGCGTAAGGGACTACATTGTTTTGGACCCAACGAGACGCAGCCCCAGCATCGGAGCCGAGTGACCTTAGGTCACGCTTAGGGACATCGACGATTAGCCCTATATTCGATCCTCTAACCGCTTGGAGGGTCCGTTGGTTAGGGTCATAGATTCTCATCCTCGTTATTCCCCTCGACTTGTACAAGCTTACAACATCTTCCTCGGAAGGTAAGTTGTTGCCTAGTCTCCCGTTACATACGCCAATTTGTGCCTCTGCATCACATCAAACAAAGTAATAAGTACTACGTAAACATATAAAATGAAAATTACACTTTAATTTTTCTAATTACACACAATATTGTTTCACTTATTAAATACGTACCTGTCAGTTGAATACTAGGTAGAATTACTACAAGAAACAGCAAAGTAGCAACTGCAGAAGTTGTGCTAATTAGCCTCATTGTGAAGAAATAACTCTAAGAACAGAGAAAAATATCAAATTTTGTTTATTGAATCATCATACATATTACCAGTTTTTATAGGATAATTGAGTTGAAAAGTCTACACTATAGTTCAAAATTTTGATACAAGAATAATAAAGAAAATACGAATATGACCAACACTAGGGTCGTTTTGTGATAAAATTTCAAACAAAAAACGTCGTTTATGGACATAATTCAATGCTAATTATGACTGAAGATTTTCTTCGTATAGCAGCCACTTAACTTGTGTTTTGGGCTAATTTTTTCTTTACTTGTGAGTGAGTACGTTAAATGTGGAAAGTTGGAAGATTGAGATCATTACAAAGACTAGATAATTGATGAATGCCTAATTTAATCTAGTATTGTAGTCAGGAAGGACTAACACGTCAAAATGAATTATATTAATTCCTTGCTATATGGTGTAATAGTCTTTTACTTCGTATTGCATCATATGATTTTAAGAGAATGATGCATATCATGGTACTAACGCGTATCGTTTGTAGGATCTCATTTACTTGTCAAACTCTCTTCATCTCTAGATATTCCTTTTAGCTTTTGAGGTTTAATTTTGCCCATACATCATTCTTAAACCATATACATACAGGTCCTCTTGAAAATTTTGGGGTTCCGATTCTAATATGAAAATTGGCTCCCTAAATTTATAGAAAATAAAAATGGAAGGTTAGAGTTCTAAAGAAGGAAAGTTGAAAATCTAAAGATAGATTATTGACAAATTTATTAAGGGTGGGAAACCAGGGTGATTTCTTCGGTAAAATTTTCAAAATAATATATTTTGGGGGTCATGTGCTGTTTGGCTCCTTGCACACTATTATCTACGCCTCTGACTATATAAGTAAATGTTATAATGTTATTTTGCAATATATTAATAAAAAAGGAGTAAATTGAGTGGTTAGAGTTATCACGCAAAAAAAAAAAAAAGGATTGTAAAACAATGTTCACTGTGTTATGTACTATGTTTCAACTATATTAGATATTTTGAGATTATGTTGAAACATGATTCATACATACAAAAAATAAAACAATGAAATAAAGTTAAACAAGAAACAAAGATTTTTAACGTGGTTCAATCTACTCGAGATCTATATCTACCAAATTCACTAATAGTGGACTCCCCTAATGGTGTTGCCAAGTTGAATCAAAGTACAAATTCTTGTACCTAATAAATACTCTCTATAATAGTAAAATTACATAAATATCTCCTTAATATACGCTTCTCAATCAATTACTCCCTCCGTCTTTTTTTATTTGCTACATTTTACCATTTAGGGGTGTTTCAATTTATTTGCTACATTTGCAAATATTTCCATATATAGTACATATGTCCCACACTTTATTTACAAATTTGCCATCACTCCCTTCTTGATTTTGTAAATGTTTCCATATATAATACATAGGTCCCACAATTTACCTATTTGCTTTTTTGTTAATTCCATTTATGTCAATGGTCCCCACTCCCTCCTTGGTCTTTGTGAAAAAGTGCTTGTAGCAAATAAAAAAAGACGGAGGGAGTAGAACATTATCAAACCTTTTATAAAGTAAATTATCTTTGCACAAACTAGATAATAACTTCTACAAAAAAAAGGTACTCCCTCTATTTTAAAATATAAGGCATTTATATTTTACGAGAATTTGCTTTGACTACAAATATCTCTCAAATGTGATAAATAAAAATCATAAATATTATACCGTTGGATTCGTCTTGAAAAATACTATAATAATATTATTTTTCATAATTTTCTATCAACATAAATTAAGAGTAATTAACGGTCAAAGTTCGACCTCGAACATCGTGCGTGCCTTATATTGTGAAACGGAGGGAGTATTATTTTAGATTCAAATATTTAACAAAGATACTATTTTGTTTAATTAAGATTATTTTCCATAGAACAACATATTTTTGAAAATCTTTTTCATTATGTGAAATTACTACCATTAGTCTATTTATACTAACTTCAATACGTCTTGGGGCCGGCCATAACTATAGTTATTATTCATACTACTAACACTACTAGATATAAATAGCTTAATTAATTATGTTATTGATAATAATTTTACCAATAACACTTAGGTCTTAGGGCAATAGTAACCAAGTTAGTTACTTCTACAATTTACTAAAAGAAAAATCTAACTACTCTTCAATCTTCAATCTTTCAAACTTGAGCTCCAATAAAACTTTTTAAAGTAATCAATAATAATCTGCATCATATATACGAACATACATATATGATATATAGATGCAAGGATAGTTTATGCTATCATCAAAAAATTCAAAACTCTTAAGGTCATAACATATATAACAATTTTATATTATTGTTCCGGTTGCAAAACAGTGGACGACCTTCAATAAGGCCGCCAAGGATTGAGTGCGCGTCCGCTAGTGAATAACTGCAAGGAAACAAACGTAAACTATCCTAGGGAGATGCAAGGAAACCCCCTCCAACGCTCAAGTTAGTATTATGTCCGGAAAGGTTTAGAGAGAGAAAGTAGAGAGAGAAGAAAATTAGTGTACGAGCAGAATAGTAATACTGGGCTTTTCATAAAAGTATTATTCATTTGACAGACTGCGTAATCCTCATACACGTATGGTTGTGATTTGCCTCAATAAGAAACGACTCATTTTTTTGTCTTATTAGATGACTGCCAAATTGTCAGACAACTTCACTAAATTAATCTCAGGCGTTGCTATGGATATGCTTCATAATCGCGTCCTCGTACAATCCTCGCGGACATATTGATGTGTCCGCTAGCATACTTGGGTTATACCTATACAATTATTATAATTAGAAATTTGCAGTCATAAAATCGATCTCAAAAGTGAAAAATGACAAAAAAAAAAAAATTAGAACAATATTATGTGGCGTGCCGCCTGTGAATAATTCTTGAATCCTCCAATTTAGAAAAGTCTACAAAATTGTCTTATTTAGTACTATTGTACTCGCGACGCAACTAACTATTAGTCAGGAACGAAAGTATTTAATTTCACAAGTCGTTTTAATATGTTCTCCTCTTGACTTCTTGTTATACTAGCCTTCATATGCACGCGATGCGTGCGTTAATTTCAAAATTTGTTATTCTATTAGATACTCCATTCGTACTTTATTTATGATTAAACTTAAATGTGAAAAATTCAACAGTTAGATGAATTTAGATATATTAATTCACTAATGTAAAAAAATAAAAAGTTTGTGAATGATTGTTAACATTAATTTTTTGTGAATGAATTTTGAACAAAAAGAACAAAAATAATGAGTTTGTTTAACTGAATTAAAGAGTATCAAAGGTAGTGAATGTTCAGACTTTTCATGTGCACGTTATGTATGCCATCTTTTTTTTATAAGGTATAAATATTTTGTCCATTTAATTTTTGATTGAAGTATTTGATGCATATACATTTTAATACTTGTTTTAAATGGCAAGTTGGAATGAGAATTTTTAAATGATTTGCTTTTGTAATTTTTTTCATTCTATTAATTAGATCATTAAGGGTATTTTAGGCACTTCAAAAGAGGACACCACACCTCCTCCCTTGGCTTATATAATAGAGATGAGTGACGACGACTATAACTTATGGAGTCCTCCCTCGGTTGAGTGGTTGTTACTTGTTAGGTCTTACAGCATTTTGATCACTTCTTATCTATTACTAGAAATTAGAATAAAGAATTCCTCCGTTGTCTCTTAGTTATTATCACATACTTCCACTTGCACCGTTGTAATTGTTAGGTGTAAAATATTGACTTTTGGTCATTTAAATATTTTTTGTAATATTTGACATAAAAAATTCTAATTTCTAGATCATTTTAGTTTTTGATTATTTTGCAATAGTTCTTAGGTGGGGAAGGGCCTTACTCAAAAACAAATTGAAGTGTGTTAAATCGGCTATATACCATGAACCCACATTAGATTAATATATATGGACATAAATTCAAAGTTATATATACTTTCACATAAAAGAGAAAAATATTTCACTTAAAAGAAATGGAGGAAGTATATTACTATTTGAGTAGGTTCGTGCAAAAGTTAGGAATTTTATTTTATTATCTAAAATTGGAATTATTTTGGAAAAATGGTTGAAAGTGGAGATTTTTTTTTTTTGACAGTAAGATTATTAATTTTTATATTATATTTTTGAAAAATTTACTTTAGCTCCCTCCCCCAACCAAAAAAAATACAAAGTCAATTAGAGAAAGTACATCCTATTTATGTTTAAGACTAGAGCTGATTAGAGTGAGACTGGCTCCATTTGAAAAATGCCTGGGCTTAAACAAATTTTTTGGTCCCGGTCCGACCCGATATTTTTTTTGAGTTTTGGGCAACCTAAAACACGTTTTTTTGTTCAAATTTTGACTTGATCGGATTTTGACCTGAGAAGCTCGACATTTTTGCCCTAAGAAAGCGGGGTTTGGGCACAAAAAGCGTGTTGAAATTTGGCCCAGCCCGACTAATGGTCAATTTTTTTGGGAAGCCCGGCATGAACCCGGTTGGCTCACCTTTTGATCACTAAGACAATGACATCTTGTTACGAGCATGTGAGCCTATGAGAGAGCCATACCCGATACATGCGTTGATATATAGAAAATATAATTGGTAGAAAAAATAACTTTAAAATTTTATTTCATCATTAAGAAGACAATGACATTTTGTTTTAATAATTTGCAAATTGATTACATACGGGTCTTTTAGGCATCGTAATAGAGATATGATTGAGCCATTGAGGGAAGGTTTGCACATATGTGATATGTGCAATATAATTACTACTCCCTTCGTCCCAATTTAGTTGCTACATTTTGATCGTAGGCACTATTCACGTTATAACTTTGACTATATTTTACTTCATATATATATATATATAAGAAAAAACATAGTCATGCATGTTGGATCTTCTTTGAATCGTCCCAATTTGTATTTTCCAAATATATAATTTTTATTATATATGTAACTCAAAATATTGGTGTTGCATCTCGTAAACTGTGATAAAACAAATGTAGCAACTAAATTGGGACAGAGGGAGTAATTAGTAACCTTGTACCCCTGGAAAAAGAAAATAGCATCCTTTTAGCCTGTAGCTCCCTTGTCGCCACTATTAATTGACGTTCAATTAGCTAGGGTCTGATGATACACATACTAATCCTTCATTTCTAAATTCCAAGCATACTTCATTCTCAATAAGTTAACAAAATGCGCATTCTCTTATTAATTAGGTAGTACAAAGTACAAATACACGTTTGATATGAAAAGTTACGATTTGCATATTGCAAACAATATCTAGAAATTCCATACTTTTGGCTAGCTAATTGTAAGCCTAATCAGTTAAAGTTTAATGAACCATACTTAGGCTGCTGATCAGGAGTAAAAATCCCAAAATTATGCTCATCTTCATTCCCTGGTTTCTTATCTTCATCAAACATGGCAAACAAGAAAGTCTCAATTGCTCTCCCTGGTTTCAATGGAGTCCCATTCTTCACATGGTTGATCAAATTGGTGATATACTTCTTTGCATTATCGTGATTAGCCCCGAAACCACCGCCTGACGCCCACCCGGTCTCGGACGTAAGCAATGAAACGTCGGGCGCACCAACCTTATCTAAAGCCGCATATGTTGCATCGGCAAGTGCATCAAATAAATTTTGGTAATTTTTGCCATTATTAGCGTCCGTAACAACAGTTCCAGGAGAAGTAAATAAGGCGTAATCAAGAGAAATTTGTTTTGAATTACGTTGGTAAGCAAAGTAAGGGTATATATTAACCATGAAAGGTGAACCATTTTGTTTTATAAAGTTGATTATTGGTGTAATATATTGAACGTTACCAAATTGTCCATTAGATGGTGGGAAGGCGTTTTCGACTAGGCTTGTACCAACGGATGTAGAAACCTTAATTTGATCACCTAAATTGTTAGAATTAAGTGCATTGAGAATATTTTGCATGGCTGGTAGAACTGATGAAGCTTGTGAACTAGATGGATCAATTTCATTTCCTACCACAATGTACTTAATTGATGATTCAAAAGGAACTACATTGTTTTTAACCCATTGGTCCGCAAATGATGGATTGGTAGCTACCGATTGAATGTCGTCGTTGGGGACGCCTAAGGTAAGTCTTGTAAGTTCTATTGACTATCAATCTAGAAATAATAGCAAACAATAATAGAATATCAAATAATAAAGCAGGAAAGAACACACCAGAACTTTTACGTGGAAACCCAAGAACTGGGAGAAAAACCACGAATCTGCATAGGAATCGATGAATATTCAAGAAAGATTACAAAAAAGCACTCAAGATCTCTCTCTATAGCCTTTTCTCTCTCTAATATGTGTTTAAAGATGATGAATAATGAATAAACATAATTAGGGTTTATATTTATACCCTCATTAATACCAAAAACCGGAAAAAATTAGGCTTTGCGGTTCGACACCCCGCGGCCGCGCTCGACAACCCGCGGGCGGACAGAACCCGTCAGTTTTGTCAGTTCTTCGTAAAACCGTCATAACTTTCTCGTTTCTCACCGAAATTGGACGTATGACCTATCATTGGAAAGCTCTTGGAACAAGCTATCACCTCCACTTTGAATCACCTCAAAATCATTTATAGATTGAAAGATATGTCCATTCAAAGTTGGCCTTATGTCCCAAATGACGTTTTCCTTCTACGCAACCTCATCTCCACACCCATACACCTCCATGAGCTTCATATATCTATATACCCAACAATCTCCCACTTGGAGATAGGTGTAAGTGAAGAAAACTTCATACCTTCATCATCCTCTCATTCATCAATCCTACACACAACTCCCACTGCAAAAGCAATCTCTAGTCGTGTCCAAACCATGACATACTCAAGCATCCCATGACAACACATCTCCTCTACACCAAGGAAATAACATTGAAGTTTGCACCAACTCCAATACAAAAACATTCAAAGTCTACACCGACTTTGATTCTTAATCACTAAACTCCAAATCATTGCACCATCACTCCATGAACCTACACACCCTCCTACCCCGGAGGTCGGATCACCTTAGAGACAAGCACAACCAAATGAAGATCCCTTCCTCTCAAACTAAGAAAGATAGCCACTTCCTCTCCAACCAAAGAAGCACATTGAAGTCTCATCAAACTTCAATAAAACCAATTACCACCTAAGCCAAAGAAGCTTCTCATTGTTCTAAAACAAACTCACATTGCTCCCACTCGAACAATACACCCTTTGTTCCACTTAGGATTTCCGGCAACATGCTTGTGTGCCGTCCTTCACCTTGTGCGCTTACCGGTCAATTTGCCACCGGGATACCGCTTCACCACGGTTCTCATCCCTTGCCCACTATCGATAGTTTTCCGACCAAACGACACCTTACATGAAGTTCTCATCCCAATCCCGGACCCCTTCACTGTGCTCCCCATGGTGTAAAGTGTTCCATCCTTGTCCCACGAGCTATGATCATTGCTCCCTTGACAATCTTCCAAGAACCACCATCAAACACAACCTTGTAACCCGATGTAGCAAGTTGGGCTACGATATCAAGTTTTCTTCAACCTTGGGATAAACTTGACATTCTTCAACTCCAACGAGCCACCATGAGTGAGTTTCACACTCACATCACCTTTCCCCATGACTTCCACTGCCTTGCCATCCGCAAGGTAGACCTTTTCAAGTTTTCCGGATTTGAAATTCCGAAACAACTCCTGCATGGTGAGGAATGATGAGAAGAACCCGAATCCAAGACCCATGATCCCGAGCACCCAACCAACTCTTCCTGATCATCCATGCTTACCATCAAAGCATCGGAATCGTACTCGAAATCAAGTTAGTTGATGCATCTTCTTCATCATCACTTTCTTGAACCTTCTTCTTCCCTTTCCCATTCTCTTTCCTAGGACAATCTCTCTTTAATATGTCCTTCATTACCACACCCCAGCAAGTAACACTAGCTCTGCCTTTTGACTTACTCCGGTCCCCCTTTGACTCCGATTTTCCCTGAAAGTTCCTCCCTTTTCCCCTCCCTCTACCTTCTGCACTGTATGCTCCAGATGATTCTCCACTCTCCTTCCTTCGAATGCTCTCACTCAAAATCAGATCACGGACAACATCATAAACCAATTTCTCTTTACCAGAGGAATTACTAACAGCAGTTACAACAGTTTCCCAAGCAGTAGGTAAAGAGGACAACAAAATTAGGGCTTTCACTTCATCCTCAAAGGCAATATTAACCGAAGATAACTGACTTATTAATGAATTAAATTCATTAATATGTTCAGCAGCAGAACTACCATTATTCATCTCTAAACCAAAAAACGGCGCATCAGATATACCTTATTCATTGCAGAGGGCTTTTCATACATATCTGACAGTGCTTTGATCAATCCAGCCGTTGTTTTGATATCCTTGACATTGAACGCCACAGTCCGAGCCAATGTCAAACGCACCACCGCTAGTGCCTGTCTGTCCAGTACTTTCCACTTAGCCTCCTCCATCTCAGCAGGCTTTTCAGACAAAGGTTGATACAGATTTTTCTGATATAAGATGTCTCTATTTGCATCTTCCAATATCCAAAATCTGTCCCATCAAACTTCTCAATTCTAATCTTTGAATCCTCCATTGTTAATTATTCTAGATCTAGACAATAATCAAACCTAGCTCTTGATACCACTTGTAAGTTCTATTGACTATCAATCTAGAAATAATAGCAAACAATAATAGAATATCAAATAATAAAGCAGGAAAGAACACACCAGAATTTTACGTGGAAACCCAAGAACTGGGAGAAAAACCACGAATCTGCACTAGGAATCGATGAATATTCAAGAAAGATTACAAAAAAGCACTCAAGATCTCTCTCTATAGCCTTTTCTCTCTCTAATATGTGTTTAAAGATGATGAATAATGAATAAACATAATTAGGGTTTATATTTATACCCTCATTAATACCAAAAACCGGAAAAATTAGGCTTTGCGGTTCGACACCCCGCGGCCGCGCTCGACAACCCGCGGGCGGACAGAACCCGTCAGTTTTGTCAGTTCTTCGTAAAACCGTCATAACTTTCTCGTTTCTCACCGGAATTGGACGTATGACCTATCATTGGAAAGCTCTGGAACAAGCTATCACCTCCACTTTGAATCACCTCAAAATCATTTATAGATTGAAAGATATGTCCATTCAAAGTTGGCCTTATGTCCCAAATGACGTTTTCCTTTTACGCAACCTCATCTCCACACCCATACACCTCCATGAGCTTCATATCATGCCATATACCCAACAAGTCTAATGCCTGATCCTTGTAAGGCCTGAAGTGTGGCTTGATCAGGATAGTATAGTCTCATTGAACCTATGCCATTGGATTTGTAGAGGTTCACTACATCATGTGGAGATGGTAAGTTGGTTCCATCCTTTCCATAGGCCACTCCAACTTGTGCTTCTGCATGGATGAATCATTGATCGTTAGATAGTACTTCATCTGTCGACTTCTTAGTAATTGCAACATTTAATTTAATACTGGAAAATTAACTTATAAAATACATTTTCTGCAAGAAACTACTTAATTTTAAAAAATGAGGCAGAGGCACAAAAACATACTTTATTTATCTTTTTTATGTGGCAAAACGTAACTAGTGGTCGGATTTTAATTGGATGACTTTGTTCCAATGCTGACTCACACGATACATAAAAAACAAATTTATTTTGTTTCATTTAATTCATAATAATAACCATCTCATCATATAGTTTCTAGATCTCCCTACTTAATTAAATAAGTGTTATCATCAACATCTTTTCAAAAAAATCTATGTTGTTTAAGTTTCAATATCAAAGAATCAAGATTAGATTTTAAAGAGACAGAGACAAGAGAAAGAAACCTGTTAGGTGTAGGCAGCTAAGCAATAAGATTGCCACGACGAACAACGAGGTGGTGACATGCATGGGAGGGTTGCCAAGGTTAGCCATGACTAAGTAAAAGTGTATAGTAATAATATATGGATCAGGATGTATGTATGTTCAACGCACAAGTATATGCCCCTAAGTTATATAGGTCGATTACTACAAAAAAGTTGCTTAGTACTTTCCGAGTCAATGTATGGGTTGGCAAGTGATTTGCCAATCTTTTTTTTTTTTTTTTTGGTTAAAATGGCAACCATGACATATCATAATTAAAGTCAGTTAGGGTTTAAAGAACCCATTACAATCCGAGATAAATAATTCATTACAGACATTAGGGGGAAGGGTGAAGGGGGATTGGGATGGTGTCACGTCTACGTGATTTGCCAATCTTAAACGGCAACTTTTAGTGTTAGCTCTTAGCTTGACAGCCTTGAACAAGTCCAAGCTGAAAAAAATAGCTAGTGGAAGTGTGGAGCCTTAGTTAAGCACTAACCCAAGTACGTCCAAGTTGCCTTAGTCTTTAGGGTACTGTACTTAATTGTCGAGACTTGGAAGGCACTATATGTTGCCTATTCAATGTATCTACCTACGATACAATTATCATGCAATTCAATGGCAATATGGCATTGACTAGCAAGTCTTTCTGTCAAAAAAAGAAAAAAGACTTAGCAAGTCACGGATGCAAATATTTTATATTATCATTGGTTCCAACTTTCCATTTTGGATGGGGCAGAGGCAATTACGTATTATAGGGCAATAACTACACATTATACAGTACTGTAGGTCCTTAGCGTGACTTACTTTATTTTAAATACAAGGGGGACATACCCTATTTAGAACGCACACATACAATGCTTTTCGTTTAGTGTTTCTGATTCAGGCATTTGAGAGTAGAGGAAAAGATAAGTGGAATTCCTACCCCAAATACGATCTAAGTGGTGGAGCATATTAGATCAATATGACCCCACTTGAAAATAAGAATATAAAATTCTTTCTTATAAAATTTGTGATTTTTCAATTTATTTTCGTAAAAAATTTGACCACTTGATCCCAAATAAAATTTTATTAAATGTTTTTGACCCCACTTAGTATTTTTTCTTGATCCGCCACTATGAACTAGGAAGACTTCGACCTTGTGATTTTAAGATTGTAAGGTGAATCAGTAACCAGCTACACCAAACAAGTTTGGGCTTAGTGTTTCGTATTTGCACTTGTAGAAATTTGAGTAAGAGAGGTATACAATTAAAATTAAAAGCTGAAAAGGGTGATCAGTGTGAGGACAACTTAACGGACCATTTAACCCATTTGGCGCTTGGAGTTTCAGACAACCTAAACTAGGGCCATAAGTCCCATTATTAGCTTGAAATATGATTTTGTTTTGAAGATAGGGAGTCACAAGGGACCGTCAGAGTTCTATTATAAATTATAAGTACCATGTATTTCCACGTATTGCCAACTATTCTAGTTGGCATCCTAATTGACTTGATATAAAGTTATGCTTGAAGTCATGTGTCAAGTTGGCAAAATCCAGCTTGTAAGAAACCTATGAAGCTTGGAAAAAAAATCTAAGACATGAGAAATCTTCATTTCGAATCATCATTTTCCATTTTCATAACTTAAGGTTAGAAACATTGATATTTTATTAAAGATAAAGGATAAATGAGTCATATATATAATGTAAACTTGATGTTTTGATTAAAGTTATAAGTAGTGGCGGAGCCAGGATTCTCAAAGTGGGGGGACAAAATCCGACCGTCGAGCATTCAGAAGTTTTTTCAAGAAAAAAAAAAGTACAACAAAATTGTATCGGGTTGTATTCCCTTAGCTTTGGACTTGTTAGAATTAGGTGAATGTGAATCACTCGACATTTTATATTAAATTGATAAACATTAATCAATTACATATCAAAGTAATCAAACCAAACTATTCAATATTTCAATTATAAATCAACTCATATAGTCATATTTACAATTTCCTCATTAGAAATTCAAAATTGCAAACTAATTAATTATAACATTTTCCTAAATCATGAGTTCATGACCAATTCCAAACCAACAACAAATCAATCAACAACCATAAATCCACAATCATAAATTCACATTTCACAAGTATCACAATTCACATTTTCACAACCAAATAATATATATATATATATATATATATATATAATATATAATATATATAATAATATTATATATATATATATATATATATATATAATATATATATATATATATATATATATATATATATAATATATATATATATATATATATATATATATATATATATATATATTACCTTAAAAAAACTAAAACTTAGCCACTTAGGGTTTAGAAATTAGAAAAAGCAACTTACTGAACGACTGATGACTTACTGGGCGTCACCACGTCGGGGTCGGGACTCGGGAGGTCGGTGATTGGCCATGGGCGGTGGGCGTAGCGGCGTCGCTTCGTGGCTTCGTCTATGACTCCTTCGTTCGTTCGAACTTCGAAGGCAGACGAAGATTGAGGACTTGAGGTTCGTCCGGAGTTCGAACTTTGAAGTTCGTGACTCCGTTCCTCTTCCTCACCGCTCGTCGTCGTCGGCTCCAACGAATGTGCGGTCGTCGGCTGCAGCGAATTTGCGGTCGTCGCTTCGTGGCTTCGTCTATGACTCCGTTCTCTCTTCCTCAGTTTCTCTTCCTTTTTTTTTGTTTCAAGCGTGCTTTTTACAAACGCTTCACGCGTCTCTTAGAGTCCCCAAACCCCAGCGTTTTCTTTTTCGTTTTTTTGTTTTTTTTTTCTAAAAAAAACATAAAATGATTTTTGTAAAGTGGGGGACATCTGTCCCCATGTCCCCCTGCTGGATCCGCCACCGGGTGGAAGACATATGACATATAATTAAAATTTTAAACTAAATTAATATCGAGATGAAAATTCATCATCTTATTTATTATATATTCCCACAAATTAACTAGACAAGGATATATAACACATATCATTAAAAACTTATACTCATATATACTAGAAATACAATGATACATACATTGATTTGTTCGTTAAACCATACTTTATGCAATTAATTACTATCCACAAAAGTTGAGTTGGCCATACTTTGGTTTTTCATCAGGAGTAAAAAGCCCATAATTCTGCTCACTTACGCCGTTTGTTTTCTCATTCTCATCAAACATTGCAAACAAGTATGTCTCAATCTCTTCTCCTGGTGTCATTGGAGTTCCCTTCTTCACATGATTGATCAAATTGGTGTAGTAAGTCCTTGCATTTTCTATCGTGGCATATTGTTCTCCAGAACTAGAAGGCTCCTTTTCATCATTGCTACTAGTGATTGTTTTCTTAGCATAATTGTGTGGCTTCTTGCCGGTAAATCCGCTTTTCGACGGCCACCCGCTTTCGGACACCGTCACTTTGACATTGTTGCCACCTTTCTTTTTATCATCATTCAATGATTCAGTCTGAAGTGTAACAACAACTTTCTCTATAGCCACATAGGTTGCATCATATATTGCGTCGAACAAGTTTTGGTAACTTTTCTTAGTGATAGGATCAATAAATTCAGGCTCACTATTCTTAAATAATGCATAGTCAATTTTAATATTCGTAGGATCTCCTACTAAAGAAATGTAAGGTTGGATATTGACCAACATAGGTGAATCATTTGTGGTTAGAAAGTTTATTATTGGTGTAATGTACGATAAATTTTTAAATGTGGAATTGGATGGTGGAAACGTGTTATCGAGTAATCCTGTATCAATAGCCGTAGAAACCTTAATTAGGCTTTCTAAGCTATATGAACTTAGTGAATTCATAATATTTTGCATAGCTGGTTCGACCGATGAGGCTAGTGGATTATTAGACGGATTGATTTCGTTTCCGACGGCGATGTACTTGATAAATGATGCATAGGGGACGACGTTGGTTTGGACCCATTCGTCGGCGGTAGGTTGATCGGATGCTATACATGGAATGTCTTCATTAGGGACACCTAACATGAGTTTGATCTCGTGTTCCTTCTAAGAGGGCTTGGAGTGTTGCTTGATCAGGACCATAGAGTCTCATGGCTCCTATTCCATTGGATTCATAGAGGTTTAGCACATCTTGTGCGCAAGGTAAGTTGTTTCCAAGCATTCCATAACATACTCCAACACTTGCATCTAGTATATGAATATAATCATTAGTACAATATAAGATGTTGTATGTCTATTGGGGATACAAATGAGTATAACTTGATAACCAAATATCAACTTAGCTAAATTAATTCAACTCTCGATAGCTAGTTGAATATAATAATAAAAAAGACCGACATGCTTTGAAATTTATTTAATTGACATGACATGACACGGTAGAGACCCTAGACGATACAAGACCAAAATAAAAATTGAACCAGCTCATATATGTATCAGTTACGAATTAACCTTTATTAATCACAAATTGAGATAAAGATTTAATCGTACCCCATCCGAACTAGTTTGCCAAGTGAGACTTGATCATCCGTTCACATTACATAGCATGTACAATTCAAAGTTAAAGAATGTATAATGCATAATAAAAGAACATATTTCGACTTCATCTTTAAAAAAACATGTAATTCATAAAGTAAATTAACATACACTAGTTAACTATATAATTTGATAAAGGAACATGGAGGAATAATGAAAAGAACATAATTAGTCGTAACCGTATTCCATATCATGCTCTTTATCAATACGTGTATAAAAGCTAAGCTTCCTAATAATATGGGTGTTTATTAATAGTTTGTGAAAAATGCTCGCAATCAGAAACCATTCAATTCATGAAATGCATGTCTTCTGAAGCTAATAGAATATAGTTAAGGAGTAAAATGTGTAGGACAATGGAGAGTGATAGTATTGTAATTAGGATTTTTCCCACCCCTAGTTATTGTTCGAAACAACTACTTTCGGATTGTAATATGTTTAACATTATTAGGTAATGAATGAAATGCCATGTTTACCAAAAAAAAAAAAAAAAGAGTAAAATTTATTTTAATAGCCAAAGAGTTAGAACCAAAAATAGTTATAGAGAGATACCTGTTTGGTGTAGGCTTTTTAATAGAACAATTGCTGTGATGAATCGCGAGGTGGCAAAGGCCATGGCAGTTTCCTACTTGAGGCCTTACAGAAAAATTTGAAAAGAAAAAGCAGCAAAATTAAATGCAGGTCATTCAATATATGTCCCTTTATATAGTCAAATCATATTGAAAAAACTAACAATTATCACTGCGTGCGTCACAACATAGAAGTTGGTCTTATAATACCATAAAAATAAAACATATCCTTGTTGTCTTATTTTCTTTTTGCTTAATCTTAATGCACACACCGGAGCAATAATATTTTTAAATTTTAATTGTACATAAGTATGAAAATTTAATATTGTAAAATTATAAGTCGACACAAATCAAATAAATCCAAGTGACTGTTTTGTTCCATATATTTCGGTCGACTAAAATTTATGGTCAAAGTTTCACTCTTTAAATGAAATATTTCAAGCACGAACACCAAATAAAAACGAAGAGACTACTTGCTTCATTATTTTATAATAGCAACGTTTTGATTTTAAACTTTACTAATTTGTTACTTTGACCATTTATATTTTTAATATTTAATTAGTAAATTTTTTAGAATATATATTCATGTTATGAAAATAAATATTGAAACTAATCCAATAACATGTTAAATTAGCATGGTTGGGTGCATTTACAAGATTATAGCAAAATTGATGGCTAGGAGGATTCAAAAGGTGATGAGTTCTTTGATTGGTCCCCTCCAATCTTCATACATTGAGGGTCGTCAAATTCTAGATGGCGCGCTAATTGCTAGCGAACTAATTGACTCATGTAAAAAAAAGAACATTGAAGCTACACTCCTCAAGCTAGATTTTCATAAAGCGTACGATAGTGTATCGTGGAGCTTTCTTGAATGGGTAATGGCCCAAATGAAGTTCCCTATGGTATGGTGCAAATGGATTATGGAGTGCGTAACCACGGCTTCCGCCTCGATCCTAGTCAATGGCTCGCCTACCAAGCCTTTTAGGCTCCAAAGAGGGTTGAGGCAAGGTGACCCTCTCTCACCCTTCTTGTTTGTTCTAGTTGCGGAGGCTCTTAATCAAATCATAAAGAAGGCCACATCTTTGAATATGTGGAAGGGAGTGAGCATTCCTCAAAGTGATTTGACAATCACTCACTTACAATATGCCGACGACACATTAATATTCTGTGAAGCAAATCTTGAATCACTTATGAACATCAAGAAAATGCTCATCTTATTCCATCTAGCCTCGGGGATACAAGTGAACTTTTACAAGAGTTCACTAATCGGAATCAATGCATCAAGCCTATGGATTAAATCGGCTGCATCATCACTTCATTGCAAAGTTGGCAATATTCCTTTCACCTATCTAGGCTTGCCTATAGGTGGGAATGCAACAAGGAAGCAACCTTGGGAGCCAATAATAGCGAAAATATCAAAGCGGCTAGCATCATGGAAAGGTAGAATGCTTTCAATTGGAGGAAGAATCACTTTAATAAAATCATCTCTCTCGAGCCTCCCCCTATATTACATGTCACTTTATCCCATTCCGAAAGGAGTGGAGGGGCAAATAAATAAGATCTTGAGATCCTTTTTGTGGGGAGGCAGCATGGAAAAAAAGGCACTCGCATTAGTATCATGGAAGAAGGTGCAGCTACCAAAAGCTCTTGGTGGTCTTGGAATTGGAAATGTGAAACACAAAAACTTGGCTCTTTTGTTCAAATGGATTTGGCGTTTTTTTGATGACCCTTCACAACTATGGTGTCAATTAATACGGGCAAAGCACAACTACTCATCATCATTCTGCATCAACGACATTACAATCCCCTCAACTGGGGGCCCATGGAAGCAAATATGTACGTCCATCCTACAGCACCCTCATGCGAAAAATCTGGCCATAAAAGGTGTAAGGAAAAATGTATACAGTGGTCTAAAGTGCCTGTTCTGGCATGACTCATGGCTATCACCAACAGCCTTAAAAAATTCCTTTCCAAGGTTGTTTCGAATCTCTCTCATGCAAAACGAAGCAGTAGGCTCCTTTGGATTTTGGGAAGGCTTTAATTGGGTATGGACCTTTTCATGGAAGCGGGCTCTAAGGCCTCAGGATCTGGCAGAAAAGGCTCGCCTCGACGGTCTTCTCAAACACGCATATCTAGCTCTTGATGGCGACGATAAACTTGTGTGGTCCTTCCAATCCTCAGGTATATTCACTACCAAATCTTTCACATTTGAACTGGACAAACTTTGCCCCATACAACACCAAGACGCTGTAAAAGGAGTATGGCGCGGCCTTGTTCCGCATAGAATTGAAGTGTTTGTGTGGTTGGCGCTGCTTGAGAAAATAAACACGAGGCAGAAGCTCGCTCACATTGGAATCATACCTTTTGATAATGACATATGTGTTCTATGTTCCCAATCATCTGAGACATCCAACCATCTTCTGCTTCACTGTCCAAGTGCGTTGCATATATGGCATTGGTGGCTTGATTTGTGGGGTATTAAATGGGTCTTTGCTAACAACTTGAGAAATTCTTTTGAGCAATGGCACACAAAGGAAAAGAACCCATTCTTCAAGAAAGTTTGGCATTCTATCTTCTTTATAATAGTGTGGACACTTTGGAAAGAACGTAATTCACGAATTTTTGAAAAAAAGTCATGCTCATTAAAATCTCTTCAAGATATGATTCTCTTGAGGCTTGGGTGGTGGATCAAAGGGTGGTGTGACGAATTTCCGTATTCTCCCAGTGATATTCAAAGGAATCCACATTGTCTACTATGGCATGGCAGAACCTTGCTCTTGAAGGCCATTCAATCTGTTCCAAGTGTGCGTGAATGGTGTCCACCGGATTCAAATATGATTAAATGGAATGTAGACGCATCCGTTAATCCGAGTTCATCGCTCTCTGCAATAGGTGGCGTCTTGCGTGATGCTAATGGAAACTTTATGTGTCTATTTTCATGTCCGATTCCATATATGGAAATCAACTGTGCAGAAATCTTAGCTATACATCATGCAATCAAAATCTCGCTTGCAAGTGACTCCATCAAAAGCTGCATGATTCTTCTAGAATCAGATTCACTCAATGCTGTATCATGGAGCAACATCAACAGTGGAGGGCCATGGAACATGAATCATCATTTAAACTTCATTCGAAACGCTCGAAAAAAGTCATTAAACATCAAAATTGTTCATGAAGGTCGAAGTGCAAATTATGTTGCGGATTCCCTTGCCAAGCAGGGACTTTCAAGGATGGAGGAATTTATAGCGTGGCTGTAGCTCCAGATGGTTTGGAATAATGGAGTAATCATTGACCAGGAATTAGTCATTATATGGGAGCAACAAAATGTCATGAGGTAGTGTGGATGCTAGCTGATGAAGCAATATGGAAAATGGTGGGCAGTTTGCAAAAATGGTCTAAGATATTTCAAGTGCTCGCAGAGGGAGAATCCAAGCTTGTGGCTGTATAGTTTGATTGGTAGAATGGTGTTTCAGTAGCTCGTCTCAGTAGTCACCTAGTCTGTAGCCTCTCAGGTTTCTAGACTTTGGTCCAGATATCTAGTTCTCATGTTTTGTTTCAATGTGTAAGATGTACTTCATAGCATAGGTGAAGATGTATCTGTATGTGACTTCGAATGTAACTCAATATGGACGGGGACTCCTCTCTATAGGGTGTGCGTATGCACTATAAAAATGTCGCCCACCTAGTGGGGGAATACCTTATTTTGAGTAGAGGCCTCATCCATTTTATCTTGATTATGATAATAAAATGGAAATGAAATTATCAAAAAAAAAATAACATCATTTACCTTGTATCTATTAGAAATAAATATGGCCAATCGTAATAATAAATAGCTAGTATAAAAGTAACAATGTTGAAAAGTTGCCATTATAAAAGAATGGAGGAATTACAACACTAATTAACAATATCATTGCGAAAAATCTAACAAACGAAAAGTTCGCCGTCGTCTTACTCTTGTCGAGCTCCCGCTTAAGAAGCTAGATGTTACTTCTAGTATGCATTGAGGAGCATCATGTGCTCTTGATAACTTTGATTGATGTATGCATTGTCCTATTATTAACAAAAGAAAAGTCTTAATGGTCCAATTTTTGACAGTAAAAAAAGAAAAAAATCTAGCAGTGTCCTATCCTAATCAGGACACTACCGACTTCTATAAATACCCCATGATTTGGTCATAAGATATGTTCACATATATTAATATACTCCACCTGAGATATACGGGTTATTATCCTTTACTAAATTAGGCATCGGAGGGACGTTCCTCTCCCCCGAGGTAAGTTTATGTGTTCTATTTTGCAGGACATCAAACCGGCTCACGTAGTTGAAGGATACTGGTCCACTCCAACAACATTTATTCCATACCGGAACAACATATATAAGGGATTGCTACAATAATATAAATAAATGTACAAAAGGTGAAAATGGTTAAGGCTATCTTGTTGATTAACAACAATATTAAAAGTTTTAATTCTACAAAGATTATTTTGCGCGACAAGGATTATATAATTAGCGAATGTATTTCGTAGTTATGTCTATAAGTGCGACACCAACTAATTAAACAGTTTGCCCCCCGTTGGTTGGGTACCCAGACCCATTTCCTACCCGCTCTACCACAAGGGTGGGTATCCACACCCGCTTCATATTTCTTTTATTAGTCTTGAGCTTTCAACTATGGGTCAATAGCTCAAAGCCCATATTATAGTATGCAAATTAAATAAGAATATTAATAATGCAACATGGATTCTTATAATTAATTTTAAAATATCTAATAGATAGGATGATAAGTTTATAGTGGATAAAAGCTGGGGCGGGCGCGATGGTTCGAGTGTAACATAAAAATTCACACCCGCTCCACCATCCATTATGGGTAAGATTGTCATCTGCGTCGGCCACTAATGTCCGTAATGACATGGCTCCATCCACCTAATAAAGTTGCGTTGCCAGCTGAGTATCGTACGATCACATGGGATAGAAAGAGAATATAGAGATGCTTATAGATACTGCTCCTATGTGCCACATATTCACTCCTTGTTCAGGTCTGCATTTGTTTTTCTCCTATTCTCATGGAGTCACTGTTGGGCATATGGTAGTATATGAAGCTCATGGAGGTGTATGGGTGTGGAGATGAGGTTGCGTAGAAGAAAAACGTCATTTGGGACATAAGGCCAACTTTGAATGGACATATCTTTCAATCTATAAATTATTTTGAGGTGATTCAAAGTGGAGGTGATAGCTTGTTCCGAGAGCTTTCCAATGATAGGTCATACGTCCAATTCCGGTGAGAAACGAGAAAGTTATGACGATTTTACGAAGAACTGACAAAACTGACGGGTTCTGTCCGCCGTGGGTTGTCGAGCGCGGCCGCGGGGTGTCGAACCGCAAAGCCTAGTTTTTTCCGGTTTTTGGTATTAATGAGGGTATAAATATAAACCCTAATTATGTTTAATCATTATTCTTCATCTTTAAACACATAGTTTGAGAGAGAGAAAGCTTTAGAGAGAGCTCTTGAGTGCTTTTGTAATCTCTATCAAACATTCATCGATTCCTAGTGCAGATTCGTGGTTTTTCTCCCAGTTCTTGGGTTTCCACGTAAAATTTCTGGTGTGTTCTTTCCTGCTTTATTATTTGATATTCTATTATTGTTTTATTATTCTTAGATTGATAGTCAATAGAACTTACAAGTGGTATCAAGAGCTAGGTTTGATTATTGTCTAGATCTAGAATAATTAACAATGGAGGATTCAAAGATTAGAATTGAGAAGTTTGATGGGACAGATTTTGGATATTGGAAGATGCAAATAGAAGACATCTTATATCAGAAAAATCTGTATCAACCTTTGTCTGAAAAGCCTGCTGAGATGGAGGAGGCTAAGTGGAAAGTACTGGACAGACAGGCACTAGCGGTGGTGCGTTTGACATTGGCTCGGACTGTGGCGTTCAATGTCAAGGATATCAAAACAACGGCTGGATTGATCAAAGCACTGTCAGATATGTATGAAAAGCCCTCTGCAATGAATAAGGTATATCTGATGCGCCGTTTGTTTGGTTTAGAGATGAATAATGGTAGTTCTGCTGCTGAACATATTAATGAATTTAATTCATTAATAAGTCAGTTATCTTCGGTTAATATTGCCTTTGAGGATGAAGTGAAAGCCCTAATTTTGTTGTCCTCTTTACCTACTGCTTGGGAAACTGTTGTAACTGCTGTTAGTAATTCCTCTGGTAAAGAGAAATTGGTTTATGATGTTGTCCGTGATCTGATTTTGAGTGAGAGCATTCGAAGGAAGGAGAGTGGAGAATCATCTGGAGCATACAGTGCAGAAGGTAGAGGGAGGGGAAAAGGGAGGAACTTTCAGGGAAAATCGGAGTCAAAGGGGGATCGGAGTAAGTCAAAAGGCAGGGCTAGTGTTACTTGCTGGGGTGTGGTAATGAAGGACATTATAAAGAGAGATTGTCCTAGGAAAGAGAATGGGAAAGGGAAGAAGAAGGTTCAAGAAAGTGATGATGAAGAAGATGCATCAACTAACTTGATTTCGAGTACGATTCCGATGCTTTGATGGTAAGCATGGATGATCAGGAAGAGTTGGTTGGGTGCTCGGGATCATGGGTCTTGGATTCGGGTTCTTCTCATCATTCCTCACCATGCAAGGAGTTGTTTCGGAATTTCAAATCCGGAAAACTTGAAAAGGTCTACCTTGCGGATGGCAAGGCAGTGGAAGTCATGGGGAAAGGTGATGTGAGTGTGAAACTCACTGGTGGCTCGTTGGAGTTGAAGAATGTCAAGTTTATCCCAAGGTTGAAGAAAAGCTTGATATCGTAGCCCAACTTGCTACATCGGGTTACAAGGTTGTGTTTGATGGTGGTTCTTGGAAATTGTCAAGGGAGCAATGATCATAGCTCGTGGGACAAGGATGGAACACTTTACACCATGGGGAGCACAGTGAAGGGTCCGGATTGGGATGAGAACTTCATGTAAGGTGTCGTTTGGTCGGAAAACTATCGATAGTGGGCCAAGGGATGAGAACCGTGGTGAAGCGGTATCCCGGTGGCAAATTGACCGGTAAGCGAACAAGGTGAAGACGGCACACAAGCATGTAGTGCCGGAAATCCTAAGTGGAACAAAGGGTGTATTGTTCGAGTGGGAGCAATGTGAGTTTGCTTTTTAGAACAATGAGAAGCTTCTTTGGCTTAGGTGGTAATTGGTTTTATTGAAGTTTGATGAGACTTCAATGTGCTTCTTTGGTTGGAGAGGAAGTGGTTATCTTCTTAGTTGTAGAGGAAGGGATTCATTTGGTTGTGCTTGTCTCTAAGGTGATCCGACCTCCGGGGTAGGAGGGTGTGTAGGTTCATGGAGTGATGGTGCAATGATTTGGGGTTAGTGATTAAGAATCAAAGTCGGTGTAGATTTGATGTCTTTGAATTGGAGTTGGTGCAAACTTCAATGTATTTCCTTGGTGTAGAGGAGATGTTGTCATGGGATGCTTGATGTATGTCATGGTTTGGACACGACTAGAGATTGCTTTTGCAGTGGGATGTGTGTAGGAGTTGAGATGAATGAGAGGATGATGAAGGTATGAAGTTTTCTTCACTTACACCTATCTCCAAGTGGGAGATTGTTGGGAATATGGTAGTATATGAAGCTCATGGAGGTGTATGGGTGTGGAGATGAGGTTGCGTAAAGAAAAACGTCATTTGGGACATAAGGCCAACTTTGAATGGACATATCTTTCAATCTATAAATATTTTGAGGTGATTCAAAGTGGAGGTGATAGCTTGTTCCGAGAGCTTTCCAATGATAGGTCATACGTCCAATTCCGGTGAGAAACGAGAAAGTTATGACGATTTTACGAAGAACTGACAAAACTGACGGGTTCTGTCCGCCCGCGGGTTGTCGAGCGCGGCCGCGGGGTGTCGAACCGCAAAGCCTAGTTTTTTCCGGTTTTTGGTATTAATGAGGGTATAAATATAAACCCTAATTATGTTTATCATTATTCTTCATCTTTAAACACATAGTTTGGAGAGAGAGAAAGCTTTAGAGAGAGCTCTTGAGTGCTTTTGTAATCTCTATCAAACATTCATCGATTTCCTAGTGCAGATTCGTGGTTTTTCTCCCAGTTCTTGGGTTTCCACGTAAAATTTCTGGTGTGTTCTTTCCTGCTTTATTATTTGATATTCTATTATTATTTGCTATTATTCTTAGATTGATAGTCAATAGAACTTACAGTCACCCCTACGAGGTATGGATAATAGGCCATCAAAAAAAAAGTATGATAGATTTGTGATAGTTTGATAGAATGAAGAACAGTCTATAGGAACATGAGTGAAACAATATGTATCATACAGTCATACAACCTTCCTAAAAAGTGAGATTTTTACAAAATAAGTTAAAAATACGTGTTGACAAACGTGCTGGAAAAAGTGTTGAGTATTTTGAAACAGAGCAAATACAAATTATGTAAATTTAATGGTTGACGTCTAATTAATTAATTAGTGAAATCAATTAGTATAACTTAACTTTTGTACTCTTTTGTTGAAATATTTTTGTGCATGCAAATAAACTTTATAACTAATTGTATTCAGCTAATCAAGAATTAGACAACAAAACTAATTCTAGAGGGGTTGATCGCTATAATACTACTATATACAGTATACTACATTTGCATACAACAAAATATTATTGTTCGTACCACTAGTTTCATGCACAACGACCGACGACTTGAAAAGAAAAAAAAGTCTTCTTCCGTATTCAGTGGACGATATATAGTTGAGAGTCTTGAGACGTATCCATTTGTTGAAAATTAACTTTTCTGACATACAATTAGAAAAAGACAGCCATGTGATTACTTTTAAAAGTAATACTCCAAACATTTTGGTTGTATCGTTACAAGAATAGATTATTGTAATATAGAGGTAGGCCAATAACTTGGTTGTGGGGATATGAATAAGAAATTCCGAACACAAATTCTTGGTACCCGAATAGATTATTAATGTGTTCTACTATGTAGTCTTCAGATTGTAATCTCTCATATTAAATTTGCCATGTATTTTCTTCTCCCCACACAACTATATGAAACATATTAAACAATAAAAATAACGTATATTTTCAGACTCGAAATGTAACCTCTGATTTGAAATATAAATGCATTAATTAAGTACTCTATAATATCATTTTGGTCTATTTAAAAATAAAATTATTCGAAGATAAGATAATTTTTTTTGGAAACAATCAAATAAAAATGTATGTATTAATACTCATTAAGCTAATGCTATTAATAGTGTGTCCTACATTTTATTATTCTTATGTTTTAAAAAAACTCTCCAAATTTTATAACCTCAATAATTAATATTACTGCACCATGTAATAAATAAATAAATATATATATATAAATATATATATATATATATATATAATTACTTATAAAGTATATAATATAATTTTATTTTTGAATTTAGTTTAATGTGTAAGAATATATATACATAATTTCTTAAAGCCGATGGTTATACTATTGACTAATTCATATTATAATGTATTGTAGAAAATTTAAAAGTAATTGGAAGACATATGCGTAACTAAATGTGACACATTCACTAAAAAATCCTTTTGTAGCGGATCATTTATTAGAAAAATTAGGAAGCTTAACAAAAAGGCGGAAAAAAAAAAGTAACTTAGTTACGGAAATCTACCATGCATTATACCCACTATATGATTGGCCACAAAATTGGCCGAAATTTCCTAAGCACAATTTAATGCCTATAACTCTTTTTTTCCACTTTTCTCAAGTGTTTAATTTAAAACTTCAAAGTTACATTGGTAAATGATCCGTGGCATCGCTCGGGATAACAACTAGTTGAAATTCAAAATTCCCCATTTGTGGCACTAAAAATTCCCAATTAATATTTTTATTTATATCAGTAAATTCTGCCTCTGTTGCACAATACTTGCATCACTATTTCCCTCTTCTATATGTTTCATAATACAATACACCATTACCTCTTTTGGATGTTCAAAATACATCCACCTTTAAATCATGATCACATGGGTTCGAAATGCAATCATAACCCTCTTTCTGCTCACCCTTGGTTTGCCGTTTTTGTGCTATATAGAAATGGTGCTTGTATTGTCAAATGAAGATAGTACACGTTGACAAAGATTATTACAATTCTAATTTGAACTTGAAAAATCAAATGATCAAACAACTAAAAAAGGATGAAATTATTATTGCAGAGGAAAATCTATTAGCTGAAGTTGAGTTTCCCATAGTTAGGATGCTTATCAAGAGTAAAAAGCCAAAAGTGATATTTTTATTTATATTAGTGAACATATGTTGACAAAGATTACAATCTTGATTTCAACTTGAAAAATCAAATGGAACAACCAAAAAAGGATGAAATCATTGCATAGGAAAAACTATTAGCTGAAATTGAGTTTCCCATATTTAGCACGCTGATCAGGAGTAAACAGCCCAAAATGACGCTCTGTGTTAGCTCCCGTTTTATTGTTCTCATCAAACATTGCAAACAAGTATGTTTCAATTGCTTGCCCTGGTTTTAATGGAGTCCCCTTCTTTACTTGATTCATCAAATTCTTGTAATAAGTCCCCGCATTCGCTCCGTGGCAGCATCTTCACCTCCCGACGGCCACCCAGTTTCGGACACCGTAATCACCATGTTAGGTGCACCAACCTTCCCAAGAGCCGCGTAAACTGAATCCACCATTGCATCAAATAAATTTTGGTAATTCTTTCCGTTATTAGGTCAGTAACCACAGTTCCATTGGACGTAAATAGTGCATAGTCAATACTAATACTTTGCTTATTACTAACGTAAGCAAAGTAAGTGTAAATATTAACTAACAAAGGTGACTCATTAGTACTTAAAATCTGATTATTGGAGTAATATATGATGTGTTATTAAATTCGCCTTTTGAAGGTGGATACGAATTTATGATTAGGGTTGTATCAATGGATGTAGAAACCTTAATTTTACTTGTTAAGGTATTTGAATTTAGGGCCTTGCGGACATTTTTTAAGGCCGATAGAATTGATGGTGCTTGTTGATCGGATGGAGGATTTCGTTTCCGACAACGATATATTTGATCGACGATGCAAAGGGAACGACGTAGGTCTTAACCCATTGCATTGCGGCCGATCATGCGACGCGAGAGACTTAATTTTTTCATTAGGAACACCCAACATGAGTTTAATGCCTGATCCTTGAAGGGCTTTAAGAGCTGCGAGATCCGGATCATATAGTCTCATTGCGCCTATGCCGTAGGATTTATAGAGGTTCACCACATCTTTCTCCACTGGTAAGTTGTCGGCAATTCTTCCATAACATACTCCAATTTGTGCTTCTACATTGAATCATCATTAAAAATATTAGTGCAAGCTTTAAGGCACGTAATGGTCGATTAGTAGTATCTAATAAATTATTCATCCCTGGCCCACTTCATGAAATATGATAAACCAATGTGATCATCCTTGGACTCTTTTAACTTTTTACATTCTCTTATATATTTGGCATTATTACTAGCTGAAAATAAACTGAAACTGATAAGTTAACTGAAAATGATAAGATAAAGTTAAAACTAATAAAGTGCTAGAATTGATAAGGTAACTGATTAGTTTAACTGTTTGGCAAAATTAGTTGATTAAGTTGATAAATTATTTTAGCAAAATTAGTTGATAAATTGAAATAGACGGGATATATATATATATATATATATATATATATATATATATATATATATATATATATATATATATAAAGGTACCTGTAAAGCGTAAGCTAAGTGATAAGAGCACCATGATAATGAGCAGCGAGGTGGGGACAGCCATGGGAGGATTGCTTGGGATAGCTACGGAAAATAAAAATGAAATGTATTAGTTTAATTTTTCTTGATTGCATTAAGTTCTTGTATATGTTTCTATATATAGAAGAAATAGCAGTGTGAGAAGTGAGAACAGAAACTTCAGTTACTGGGTCAACGGCCAAGTCAATTACTACCCGTGAATCAATGAACTTCAATTAATTATTTTCCACGTTAAAGTTAAATTATTATTGGAGAGGAGAGGGAGATAGGATGTAAAGAAGGAAAGAGCAAGGAAGCTTGCAAAAAGGAGTGAAGGACCCTTCGATCTTAAAATTTTTCTTCAATTGTCTTGTCAAACTGGTGACTAAAGTTTTGGCCACTCTTAAGTAGGATGACAATCCAATCCGGATCCAAAGGAAAAATTTTGAGTCAACTCCGACAAAAAAAAAAATCCGAATTCGACTCCGTTTGAAAAATCTGACTATGAGTCGGAAGAGTGTCGGAGTTGGATCCCATAAAAAAATCCGACATCCGAATCCGAATCCGACTTTAAGGCAATTAATTCTTTTATTATTTGTATTAATGTATTATGTATGTATAATCCGATTCCGACTTTAAGACAATTGTAATATTTAATATTTTTCCACTGAAGAAACGATTGTTAAATATAATAGTAATGTTTAAATTATTTTTATTATACTTCATCCGTTTCAAAATAGATGATACATTGTCTATTTATGGGTGTTTCAAAATAGATGATACATTGTTTTTTTTTCCTTATTTAGTAACTTTTGTCTTACACTTTTACCATTTTACTTAATTAATACATGTGGTCCCCAACTTTTTCTTTCTCCATCCTTTTCACATGGGACCACTAGAATTAATCTACATCCCTTTATACTACTTAAACATACTTATGAAATTTTGTCTAGGAGTCCGTTTTAATCACAATGTACCATCTATTTTGAAACTGAGGAAGTATATGATTTCCGTACGATTATTGAAAATAAAAATAATTAGATTATACTTCAAAAAAATAACTGAGGAAGTATGTATTATAGAAGATTTTTCTATCAAAAAATGGGGCGAAGAAAAGTCGGATCAGATCGGAGAGTCGGGTGTTAGGATTTTAAGTCGGGGTCGGATGTTAGGATTTTAAGCCGGATCAGACTCGAATTTTCGGAGCCGGATGTCGGGTCGGAGTCGGACTCAAAATTAACATTCAACTTCTTGTAGGGTCAAAGTCGAATTATGCATAATTCGGTCCAAGTCCGACCAATTTCCATCCCTATTCTTAAGACGTTCTTTTGGAATGAAATTTACCTAACTGAACCTAGACAGTGAGATAAAACTTAATTGAACTAAATTAAAATTAAGTCAAAATAACATAGCGAGCTCGCAATAAATAAATGATATAAAAGTATATCTATGGCTCTATATATAATTAATTAGTGGTAATCATCGGACTAGTATGGTAGAGCAAGACTTGGGTAGGGTCGTAGGGAGTAACATAGACTAGTTCGCATGAAGTAATCGAGTTGTGTCGATCTCAGATCCATCTAGGCACCGGCGTGCAAGAGACTCAATTAAGAGGGACCACTTTGTTGATTATTAGAAAAATACTTGACCTACTATGCCAACTTGCTAAGTGGGTTTGTACCGATTCAAAACAGGATTTCGATTGGTTTGGAAGCTTGGAGCTGTCTCACTACTTGTGCCATTATCTATATTGCTTTAAGTCATGCACAATATAGTGTACACGTACTTATAGATGACAATTAAGTTTTATAATTGAAATTTAATTATGCCATTATATTGCTCTTTTGATCAGCATATTGTTTTTTAATACTTGATAATATAAATTTTGCATACATAAGAATTAAAAATATAATAATTATGTTGATTAATTTTTCCTTTATATTGGCATTAATCGTTCAAAGCATATAGAACAGCAAAAAAAAAAAAATTACTTGCATTTCACTGGGTAGGAGATTATGGTTATCAATATATATCATTTCCAAGGATAGGAGTTAGCTCAAGTGGGTAGAGCGCTCCCCCTTGGTCCCGGAGGTCAGGGGTTCGATCCTTACCCCTAGCATTATGCTGGAGTATTTTCTTAGCATGCTATGCATGCCTTACCAGCCAACGAGTTGGTGTTTCCTACAGGCTAGTAGCCTTGTAGGGGTTAGCCCTTCGGCTGACTTAATTTCCTAATAAAAAAAATAAAAAAATATATATATCATGTATCTATATATATCTATACAAATATATTAAAAGGCATGTGTGACAATGTATACACGCCACGTGTTTACTCCACTAGAATTGTCCAATGTGTATATAAGTCCTGTCGATTAACAAAAGTAAAATTAGCTTACAACAAGATTTGAACCCATGACCTCTTGCTATTATAACATAACATAATTACCATCTCAACCAACTATGAATCATGCTTTAAGTGTTTGTAATAAAAATTTAATTTATATTACCATCTAAGAAAAAACATAATACAATAAGAAGCCACCAGATAATCAACCCTCTTGGTAAAAATAAACACCGACGCCATCGCTTTGCATTATGAAAAAAGAAAATCTCACTTATAGAACTACAGAAATTGAAGTAAGTATGTGTAAATCAATTAACATTAAAAAAAAAATCTAAAAATCTATTTAGCACGGAAACTCTCATGAAGATCATGTTTCCCATTTCCAAAACTCGAGAGGACAAAATTTCTTTGAAAGACCCGCGAGTTTCCTGCCTTAATGATCTTCAGTCACAAAATGATATTTTCCAACTAAAAATCTCTTAGCTAACTCTATAGTCTATGCCCTATTTTATACATCTTTTGTCGGTAATACAAAAAAACTACAAAAGATTTCTATAAAACAATAGTTATTTAATCCTAAATTTTGGGTTTCACGAGAAATGAACAAAAGGGGAGTTTAGAGGCTTTTCGAGGCAACACAAATGGTACCAAGCATCCGCGCAACGTTACAAGTCATCACATCGGCTTAACAATGAACGTTTCAGGAGAAAATATGACCAAGCCCGGAGAAGTCCAAAAATGTCCCAAAAACGACCAATGAAGTTTATAATACACGCTTTCGTACTTTCCCGTGGCTCGAGATCTGGACGGCACGGGGTGCCTTCTAGGGACATGGGATGTCATTGGAAATGAGTCAAGTGGCTTGGAACGATTATATGGATGCATTTACGTTC
Organism: Beta vulgaris subsp. vulgaris; assembly: GCF_026745355.1. Classification (NCBI taxonomy): domain Eukaryota; kingdom Viridiplantae; phylum Streptophyta; class Magnoliopsida; order Caryophyllales; family Amaranthaceae; genus Beta; species Beta vulgaris. Next base: position 63,132,902 of record NC_079205.1, on the reverse strand, counting down.
ATTTTGAGGCAATTTTGGATGTCACTAGAAATGAACAAATGCGGTGTTCGAAGGCTCTTCGAGGCGATGCAAATAGTGCGAAATACCTGCACAACATTACAAGTCACTTCAGCTTTCCTAGGAACGTTTCAAGAAAATATGACCATGCCCGGAGAAGTCCAAAAATGTTCCAAAAAAATCCAAAATTAAAGGTAATAATACACGCTTTCGGACATTCCCCGTACCCAACTGATGTAGGGATGTAAGTTCGGTTTTTGGTTTGATTTTAGGTCAAAACCAAACCAAACCGAAATAAATTCGGTTTTGAAATTTTCAAACCAAATCCAAATCGAAATTCGACTCAATCCAAACCAAATCAAACCAAACCAAACCAAAATATGAAACCAAAAACCAAACCAAACCAAACCGAATTTTTTTTACCTTTCAAAATCCAAACCAAATTTTTTTCATATTCCAAAATCCAATCCAAACCGAAATGAAATTAAATCAAACAAAGATAAAAACCAAACCAAATTTAAACCAAACTTTTTTCGCAACTAATATTAAAAAAAATAAACACAAAAAAAGGAGATTAATGATATATTTTCATATTTTCTATTTTTCGCAACTAATATTAAAAAAAAAACCAAATTTCGGTTTTTTTTTGGTTTTTTCGGTTTTCCAAAACCAAAACTGATTCACACCGAGAAACCGATTTTTTTTTTTTTGAATCCAAACCAAACTGAATTTCAAAAAAAAACCAAACCAAAATACTAATTCGGTTTGGTTTGGTTTTCGGTTTTTAACCAAATAACTTACACCCCTAAACCTATGGACGCTACGGGATTCCTCCTAGGGGCATGGGAGCTCATTTGTAAGGAGTCATGTGATTTTTAACGAATATGTGGATGACTTTATATTCATTTCGAGATAATTTTGGGTTTGACGAGAAATGAGCAAATGGGGTGTTCACATGCTTTTTGAGGCAACACAAATGGTGTCAAGAGCCCACACAACGTTACATGTCACATTGTTTTACCTAGGAATGTTTCGGGAGAAGATATGACCAATCCCGAAAAAGTCCGAGTTTTTTTCAAAAACAACTAAAATTGAAGGTTATAATACACACTTTCGGATTTTCCCGGGGTCCGAGCTCCGACGCCACGGGATACCTCCTAGGGGAATGGGAGGTCATTGGAAAAAAGTCATGTGGCTTGGAACGAATATGTGGATGTCTTTACGTTCATTTCGAGAAAGTTTTAGGTTTCACGAGAAATGAACAAATAGGGTGTTCAGAAACTTTTCGAGGCAAAACAAATGGTGCCAAGCACCCGCACCACGTTAAAAGTCACGTCAGCTTTCCTAGGAACGTTTTCGTGAGAAAATATGATGTAGAAGTCCAAAAATGTCCAAAAACCAGCGAAAATGGAAGGTTATAATACACGGTTTCGAACTTTCCCGGATTTCGAGCTCCGAACGCCACATGATGCCTCTTAGAAACATGGGAGGTCATTTGAAAGGAGTCATGTGGCTTGGAACGAAAATATGGATGCCTTTTACGTTCATTGCGAGGTAATTTTCGGTTACACGAGAAATGAACAAATGGGATGTTCAGAGGCTTTTCGAGGCAATGCAAATGGTGCCAAGCACACACACAACATTACAAGTCATGTCGGCAATCCTAGGAATGTTTTGGGAGAAAATATGATCAGGCCCGCAGAAATCCAAAAATGTCGCAAAACGTGCCAAAATTGAAGATTATAATACATGCTTTCGGACATTCCCGGGGCCCGAGCTCCGAACGCCACTAAATGCCTCCTTGGGACATGAGAAGTCATTGGAAAGGAGTCATATCCCTTGGAACGAATATATGGATACCTTTAGGTTCATTGCGATGTAATTTTGGGTTTCACGTGAAATGAACAAATGGGGTGTTCAGAGGCTTTTCGAGGCAACACAAATGGTTTCAAGCACCCGCGCAACGTTACAAGTCACGTCGACTTTCCTAGGAATGTTTTGGGAGAAAATATGACCAAGCATGAAGAAGTCTAAAAATGTCCCAAAAAACAGCCAAAATTGAAGGTTATAAGTAGTAAAAACTAAAGGGGCCCAATTAGATTAAAATTTAGCCGAACTAATACTACCTCCGTTCTTTTTCTATTACAACAGTGTGTTTGGACACAATTTTTAAGAATTTGGAACAAATGAGTAGTTTAGCATAAAAGTAACTCTTTAATTAATTAGAGTAGGAGATAAATCATCCATAGAAAATAAAGCAATTATATAAGGCAAAGTGAGTAATTAATAATGGTTTTAATAAGATAAAATAAGCGCAATATTGTCAATTAAAGTTGCTTTTTATACCTAAATTGGAATTGTTGCAATAGATGTGAAACTACTCAAAATTGTAATTATTGTATATAAAAAGAACGGAAGAAATATATTGTAACCTCGTCTCATGTATGAATCTATAATATGTAAACTTTTTTGTATTATAGGATTGGAGCTTTATTGCTTTACCAGTTAATACTACCATACATCTATTCTAAAATAAGTAAGATGTTGATGGAGACTGTGGAAATAAAGAAAGTAAAGAGATAGAAACAAAAAAAAATTGTGACCTCGTACAAGATGATAGGAAGGAGAAAATGCTCTGGGTTCCAGAGGAAAGTCTACACTGCTTCACTAAATGTGATGGGTTTTAAAATATACCGCAAGTGCACGGTGTCTGTTTAGCAGAAACTGGCAAATACGGGTCGATCCACAGGGAGAGGAGTTCTACAGATTTATATCAATTATCTAACTACTTCCAGAGAGGAAAATAATTGAGGAATTAATAACTAGGCTAGAATGAACTAGAACGCAGAAAAATGGGATTTTATCAAATAATTAAAAACCTAGGGCAATCGATCGGTCCACCATGCTTATACCAGTTTAATCAATATAATATAATTCAACAACACTTGGATTGAGATTCAAATAAATGAAGTAATTCGTTAATCCTTGGTCAGGCATTAACACAACTCCTAGATTAACATATGCCAGTACGGTCGCTCAACATAATCAAATCTACCTATTGTAATAAGCCTCTAATGAATATGATCTTTCGATTCTAATTCTTATTAGCTAAACATAACTCATGATATTGCGCAATTACATGAATTAAGCAAGTATAACAAATCAATAGGAATTATTCTAATTCAATCCAATTATTGAAGAACATCAAACCACAATAAAAAAGGTATATAAACATGGTTCCCTCTCTAAACCCTAGAAATAGACTACTCACTCATGATGATATTAAACGCAATAAACATAATCAAAGTAAAAGAATTCATGAAATTAAACTAAGTAGAGAAGAATACCAAGTGATTGAAGAACGATGAAAAAGGAAATCGACGATCTATATAATCTTCAAATGTAAAGGTTCAACAAAACTAGAGAGAATAAACTAAGTGTTTTCCTCTAAAAAACGTAGAAAATAAGATAGGTTTAACGAAAATACTAAAAACCTATTTATACTAAATACAAAACCGGCTAAAAAACCCGAAAAATCGCGTCCTGAGAGTCCGCCCGGTCGACCGGGCGAAATCCGCCTGGTCGGGCGACGGTGATTCACAACTTACGACAAAAAAGCAAATCTGCCCGGTCGACCGGGCGAGCCCGCCCGGTCGGGCGCGCAAGCGATTTTGGATCTTTTCTCGCCCGGTTGACCGGGCTAACATTCCTTGCATATTGGAGAAACAGTGATTTTGCGTCAACTTGTGAAGGCTGTATCTCTCGAACCAGATGTCGGATTGAAGCGTGTGACCTATCATTGGAAAGCCCTTGAAATCTAGTTTCCAACCCAACTGGAATTTCTTGATTATAAATTTTATATCAAAAGTTATGTCCAAAATAGTGAACAGGTGTCAGTTTTGACACTTCTTTCACCAACTCTTTGCTTCATTCTAACTCGAAATTGCCCCGAAATGATGCATTGTGATCCTTGTGCAAGATAACTTCATCTTCAATGATTAATAGTCTTGATCTTAGGTAGTCATAATCAATTTGCATCAAAGTAACCTGAAAATGATCAAAACACGCAAACGGGGAGTAGTAGAGCACAACTTACGTAATTCATTCCATTATGCACTTAAATGCTCTAAAGAGAGTTCCAAATGCAATCAAATGCATCTAAAAACTATATATAATTGTGACATATCAAAATGCTACTGTGTATGCAATCTGGTATACTCGAAATGATGCTGTTTGGAATGCTAAAGTTAACAATCCAAGAAATATTTTTGAAAAAATTAGAAGAGATGTTATCTGTAGAATTAAAGCTCATAGTCCTGATAAGATAAATATTAATGATACTGTGTGGTGGGAAAGCCTATGTAGTAGTGTGTAATGGATGTATCTAGATGTGTTAGCCTCCTTGTGAAGAAGAGTCCATCCTAGTTGGTTTGTTCTGAACTTGGAGGTTGTAGTGTGTATTTGCATTGTTGAGCTTATATATTTCTCTTCTTACTGGTTCAACAAAAAATAAATTGTGACCTATGTGTAGAAAGAGTCGTTCTTATAAGAGATCATCTAATTATAACTTAAAATTTTAGGCATTTTTTTCGGTAAGATGAAGGGGAGTCACTTGAGGGGGGATATGGGAAATTACTCAAATGAGTCCTATGAGGTTTGATCCCTGTACCTCAGGGATAACATATGGGAAGCGATACTACTACTCCACCACCTCAACCTCAATTAGGCAACTATTCAAGTTCAATATTAAGAAGAGAACATACCACTTTTTGAATACAGTGAATAGTTTAAGCTATGTCGATTAACAAAAGTAAATTTAGCTTGCAACAAGATTTAAACCCGCGACCTCTTGCTATTATAACATGACACAATTACCATCTCAACCAATTTTTAATCATGCTTTAAGTGTCCACATTATTATATTTATATCTTTTAATTATTATATTTATATCTTTTAAATGTTGAGTTCTCCTTAATTAATATATTTTAGTGGGAATGGAAAAAAATACATATCAAGTTCGAAAACACAATACCAACCTAAGGCAACGCCCGAACACAAATACTAGTAAATATATGAAAAAAGGCGTGCATAAACAAGAAACTGTACCACGTGGCGCTCTCCTTAGGGAGTTTTAGTTCATGTAATTCATGTACAATAATTTTTTTTAGAAATTGCATAGTATAGGGTTTGATCCCGAGACCTCAAGTACATATAATAAAGTCTTAACAACTAGACTAAGTTGTATTTGGCGTTATTATCATAAAGTATTATATTAATAAATGAAATTTTTTCTTATCCGGGACATAGCTAAGGCCTAATAACTAGTTAGCTAATTACATACTCAAATCTATTAAATTTATAAAAAAAATTGAAATAACATAGTCAGGGAGGACCTACATATATATATAGGTGTGGGATCAACCGATTGACTTTTTTATATGTATATTTGGTAATAAAATACTTCTTCAGCTTCATAAAGAATACTTCCTCCGTTTCCTAAAGATCTTCCCACTTACTGTTCCTACAGATACCAAGGAAAATCAAGTTGTGTGGGGCATGGTGTGAGTAAAGTAGGAGAGAGAAAGGGGTTAAGATAAATAAACAAATAAAAAGGGGTTAAAGTATGAGAGACAAAGGGAGTAAAATTGAATTAATAATGTAATGGTGGACCATATGATAGTGACATGAGAGGGTAAATAGGGAAATTTGTTTTGCCAAATAAGGAATAAAGCAAAAGAGGGAAGATCTTTTGGAAACACCCTTAAACGGAAAGAGGGAAGATCTTTAGGAAACGGAGAGAGTACAACATTCGAGTTTACATTTGAGTTTTCATGGTCTTCAGTATAATGGAATACTTTACAAATATCTTTAATACATATTAATAAAAATATCAAAATATTATCTTTTGGAACAACACATTGACATGAATTTAAAAAGATCTTACATGACTATATTATTAGTTTATATAGTGGCCGGAATTCGTGCGTGGGTAAAGTTTGTAAATTTTGACTCCAGAAATACAAGTGTTGCATTCTTATGAAGCGGAGGAAGTATGAAATTTTGCAGTATTTTCTTCATTAACCAAATGTTTAAGTTTCATTTTTAAATATTATTTTGGACTTGTCACTGATCATCATACTGGCATTGCTATGGCCTAATATATGTCTAATTGCTTAGAAATAAATAGCAATTATCAAAATTTACTAATTAAGACAATATATTACGACATTTTGCTGTAATCAAAATATAAAACAGAACTAGTTGCAATCGTTTTTTTTTTGGTGAACTAGCGGTAACATTAGATTAAATAGTCATGTCAAATAGCCTATTACAATCCAACTCTAAAAGCTCCATACAATAATCGGGGGTACGAAAATATGGTGAATTACATTAAGTAATACACTTCCTTTATTCCTTTCACCAAATATATCACTGATACATAACATTGGTAATAGCAATACATGCATTAACTTGTACCTTAAACCATACTCTAATGATTTCCCTACTCTCCACAAAAGTTGAGTTGGCCATACTTAGGTTGTCCATCAGGACTAAAAAGCCCAAGATGGCGCTCACTTTCATCTCCTGTTTTCTGGTTCTCATCAAACATTGCAAACAAATATACCTCAATTTCTTCCCCCGGTGTCAAAGGAGTTCCCTTCTTAACATGTTTGATCATATTGGTATAGAACGTCTTTGCATTTTCTACTGTGGCAGCTTCTCCACTCTTTGGCTCCCCACACTCCAATTCCTTAGTAGGATAGCGAGTACTACTTCGCCAAACATTACTTTTTGCCATGCTAGAAAATCCGTTCTCTGAGACCCACGTTGTTTCTCCATGCACCACGGTCTTTCTCTTCGGCTTGTTATTACCTCTATTTTGGAATAAATTGATTTGATCCGATGTCGCGACTTTTTCTACAGCTACGTACATTGCATCAGCTAGTGCATCAAATAAATTTTGGTATCCTTTACCAGTTTGGTTATCAGTAAATACATCCTCACATGAAGTGAACAAAGCAAAGTCGAGTGAAATATGTGTGGGATCATTCATATAGGTAGCATAAGGTTGAAGATTCACTATCAAAGGCCAATCGTTAGTTGTTAGAAAGTTAATTATTGGTGTAATATATGATAAGTTTTGAAATTCGGAATGGGGTGGTGGATAAGTGTTTTTTAATAAGCTCATATCAACTGCCGTGGACACCATGATTTGGCCCCCTAAGTTGTTCATGTTCAGCGCATTTAGAATATTTCGCATAGCTGGTTCCATCGATGAGGCTTGTTCATCGATAGGATGGATTTCATTTCCAACAGTGATGTACTTGATTGATGTTGCATAGGGGACGACATTGGTTTCAACCCAATCGTCGGCGGCCGATTGATTGGATGCTATACATACAATGTCTTCGTTGCGGACACCCAACATGAGTGTAATGTTTGTTCCTTGTAGGGCTTCGAGTGTCGGGTGATCGGGATCATAGAGTCTCATGGCTCCTATCTGGTTGGATTTGTAGAGGTCTACCACATCTTGAGCACAAGGTAAGTGATCTCCTAATCTTCCATAACATACTCCAATTGTTGCCTCTGATATAGAAAATATATAATCATTAGTACAACTTTAGATGTAAGGCGTAGCGTGTGCTGTGCAAATGTTACGATTATCTCTTTTCTTTTATCATTGTGGAACCTCACATGTTGTGCGCTATGTATTATAGCTTCAACACTCCCCTCATATGTGAAGTATTTTCAATTGGCCCAAAGTAAATTAACGGTTCCAATTGTGGGCCTGACTCTGCTACCATGTTAAATATGGGCATGGGCCGCACCTAAAGGCGGGTATGGGACGGGCCAGCACGCGGCCCGACCCGGCCCGAGCCTGCTCGAGGCCCGACATGACCCGTTGTCTGCTACGTGGGCATGTTATGGTCAATAAATTTTATTTCAGTCCCAACCCGGCATGAGCCCGCCTATATGGCCTATGGGCCGATGTTCCTTTTCTTTGTTTGTTAGTCTAAAACTGTGAAAAATCCACAAAAATATTATAAAACACAGGTCCGTGGGCATTTCTATAAGCTCCCCCTAATTTTCTTGTGTGTTTTTAAGTTTGTAAGAAACTTAGGTTTTTCGCAATAATATAAAAATCCACATCCAATTTATCTTCTGCTGTGCTAATTTAAGGAGCAAAATGAGTAATAATTGCCAAAGAGAAAAAAATCTAAAATAGTTTACGATAGCGAGAGCAGAAGAGATATACCTGAGGGATGTAGGCTTAGCAATAGAAATGCTATGGTGGAAATATAAACCGAAATGGGGAAGGCCATGGAAGAATTCCTGTGCATGGGATGATTTTAAGTAACTTTTCTGATGATTTCAAGTCCTTCATTATATGCTCCTTTATATAGAGCCAACCAATAAGAATATGCATGTATTCAAAGTCATCATGGACACTGATATAATCTTATTCTACCCCTCTCCGCCTCCAGCCCACCTAGTAAAAAAATAATAACCATGTTAAGTTGTTTTTGTCATTTGTTAATTCTATGAAAAGTATGAGAATCTATATAGGGTGAGACAATGATTTTGACTAATTGACAAATAGGCCAACTCACCCATGATTTTGCCAGAAGGACTCATTTTGCCAGAAGGACTCAATCACATACAAATCTAGAAAAGTATTATCCTAAAACAAAGTGTTCATTTTTCAATTGAATGATGAACAAAGTCCAAAGTCCAAAATCCTAAAGCCAATAGATAATAGTTACGTTAGCAAAGAAACTTACATGCTATTATTAATCCTTCCCGTTCTCCTTTAATATGAGATAAACTTATAATTAGGTTTTTCCTTAACACTCCCTCTCGCATTCCATATTTTTCTTATAATATGGACTAGCCTTCTAACTTCCAACATAAGGTCATATGGCTCCTTTTAAGGCAATCATATCTTTTGGGATTCATAAAGGATGATCATGAGTTAGTTTGTTCTAGGATTCATAATTAGGTTTTCTCTTAACGCTCCCTCTTGCATCCATATTTTTCTTACAATATGGAGAAAACCAATACCCTTCCCACCCCAATTGGGGGGAGGTGGGATGGGGAAGGTCTCTCCTCCTTGACCTGCCCCCAGCCCCCCACTGATATCCCTAAGTACATGGCTCCATCCACCTAATAATAAAATTGCGCTAGCTGCGCGCTGACTATCATACGATCACGGGGGTTAGAAAGAGAACATAAGGATGTTGATAAATAAGACTCTTGATAGGTTGTCATACACCCGTCAAAAATAATTCCTGCAAAATCTTCTAACAATATAGTAGGGTAAGTAGGGTCGAATCCTCAGAGAGATGGTCGTTTTGATCTAACTTCTAATATATATGGAGAAACTAAACAAGATCAGGAATAATTGAATTAATTTTCTAAACTAATCAAACTACGAAAATCAAACTAAAAAGATCTAGGGCAATGGTTCACCATGTTTATAATTATAAACCATCAAAATATCATCACAGTTCAATTAATCATATATCTAGAGTATAGGTTAATCCTTGGTCAGGCATTAACGCTTTCAAATCAACATATTCTAGTACGGTCGCTCAACATAATCAGATTTGCTAATTGTAGGTAAGCCTCTAAAGAGTACTATCTCTCGATCTATGACTCGATATTAGCAATATTTAATCAGACAATTGATTAGATTGCAAAATTAACAAAAAAAACTAATCAATTAGAGAAATCAATAACTAATCAAACCATGAATAAATATCAATCAATAATCATATCATATAAACATGGATTCCCAAACCCTAGAAATAAAAACTACTCTATCATGAAATAAATAATGAAATCTAAATCTACAAAGAAAAGCATAATTAAATAAATCAAGGAAAGAAACTAAAAGAATTCATGAATTAATGAAAAAGAATAAAAACTAGGGTTTAAACTAAAAACTAGAGAGAGAAAAAGAGGAGAGAAAACTAAACTAAGAATAACGTGATAAAGGGAGGAGAGAGAAAAAAAAGAATGAAAAACTAATCTAAATAATATTTAATAACCTAAAATGACTAGCCAAATAATTTACAAGATAAGAAAAGTCTAAATAAATCATTAATAGGCGGATTAGTAATCCACGCGTACGCGTAGCAGATTCCAGCAGAAATAGTGCAATATTCCGGAAGGCATAACTCCTTGACCAGAAGTCTCCTCGGGGCGCGCGACCTATAGTTGGAAAGCTCTTCAAGTCTAGTTTCCAAATCTGCTGAAATTCATCGATTTTAAGGAGCACATCAAAAGTTATGATCAGAAGAGTAGACGTGACTCTTTTTTCACATTTCTTCTAATGATTTTCCGCTTCGTTTTTGCTCAAACTCGTACTATGACATATCCAAACGATCCTTATTCATTGTAGCTTCTTTCCACGTGCTCCTAATCCTTAAGCTTAGCTAATCATACTCCAAATATGTCCTCAATGCCTGAAATTCATCAAAAACAAGAAAACATACCGAATAGGAGTAGAAAAGTATAACTTAAGAATATGATGCAACAATGAACCTAAATATGAAACTAAATGCTCTAAAATGCAACCTAAATGAACCTAAAAACTATATATAAATATGACTTATCAACTCTCATGTACCACATATTCACTCCTTGTCTAGATCTGCATTTATTTTTCTCCTATTGTCATGGAGTCACCACTACGAAGTATGGATAATAGGCCATCCAGAAAAAGAAGTATGATAGATTTGTGATAGTCTGATAGAATGAGGAGATGTCTTATAGGGACATGAGTGAAATAGTATGTATCATATAATGATACAACCTTCCTAAAAAGTAAAATTTTTACGAAATTAGTTAAAAATATGTGTTAGCAAATGTACTCGAAAAAGTGTCAAGTATTTTGAAACAGAGCAAACACTACTAGAAAAGGAGTGTTGTGAAGACGCTTTTTGGCCCAATTGGCGACGCTTAAAAGCGTCGCGAAATTTGCTCTCGACGCTGTACAGCGTCCCCCTTACCTATATAGGCGTCGCCACATTGGTTAGTGGGGGTGCTATCAATTAATTTATAAACGCTTTAAAGTGTCCTAAATCGAGACGCTTTTTGTCGACTACAATTAGTCACGACGCTTTTTAGTGTTGAGAGAAATTTGGCTGGAAAATTATTCTTATATTTGTCATAAGTTTTTGACAAGGAAAAGCGTCTAGATTTTGTATGGACTCTTTTGATACGTTTTTCATAATTAATTAATTAACAAATAATTATATATAATAATACAATAATAATATAATATATAATAATTTAGAATATAAAGTCAACAATGGAACTTGAGGATTACATAAAAATACTTCGAACAATGTATATGTTATCATAAATCATAAACGTAGTTCGTACAATTAAAATTACTACACACGTTCATCAATAATACTTCATAACTAATATGTTACTAAAAATATCACAAAATTAAAACACACTAAAAATGTAATTGTAGCCTTACAAAACTAACTAATTAATACTAAGATCTAGGAAAACAATGATGGTAGCCAATTTGAAGCCTCAAGTAGTGTCCTCTTGTTCTTGATCTGTTGGACTTTTATTATTATTTTCGAGTACCTTCAAAAGATGAAAAATAACACCAAAATATTAATTAGCACATGTAATATATCTCAAAAAATAGGTAACACGAGCATAAAATAATTTACCGTCCAATAATAACTGAGTGGTACTCAAGAATAAAATCCAATTCCATCACACTAATCTAAACAATCCAATGAAGGATAAAGCAAGGTGCTAACTATTGATAAGGCACCTTAATCTAGCATCACGGTAAAGCATCGGCCAAACCAAGTAACCAAGAATGGCGCTGAAAAGGTAAGCAAATCACATTGCAATAGCTCCAAAACACACACTTACAGGGAATCAACAGTAGCAAGCATTCTACCAATCTGATGTCTTGAGTTGCCAGGATTTGAAAGTTGAACATGAGTAACTGGAAAGAACCTAATCAATCAATGAAGCACGAAAATAAGTTTCCACCAACTAAACTATAATTGGTTCAAATTAATCAGAAGCTAAAAATATATCCAATCTTTCTGCCAGATTGGAGAGAAGAATTTATAGTGCAAGGCTCATGAGGAGATTAAAACCTGTGCATTTCATTGCAAAATGTGAGAAAGGAAAGCTTTCCAGAATCGGAAATAACAACCAACAGGTCTTTTCCCACCACCTACAAATGAAAAAAAAGGTATTCAGACACCCTCTAAAACAAAGAGAAGTAGCCATAATCAACAGTAACATCTAAGCACTAATCATGGAAAACCTGTGACTTTTGCGCACGAAAGTTCCTATTCCAGGGTAGAATAGCCATGTCTTTTATCACACCGAATACTGACTGCTCGCAAATAGATTGCACAACACCATCATCACCAATATCTACCAATTCAATAGCTGTCTCCTGTAACATAGAGTCAGAGACAGTATACATCTCAAAAAATAGGTAACACGAGCATAAAACAACCCACATTCTATTTTCTTCCTTAACTATAATTCATTGAAAGTTTGAAACAGTACCACTATGAACTAATAATTCAACATTAACAATATACATTCGACATGTGTCCAAGTGAGTAAACTACCAAGAGCAACTAATCCTTCATGTGGTAACTCGAACAAGAGAGTGGTGGTCTCAATAAAGCATCAAGCATTTAAAGACATTGGAGAAACAGAGCTGAAACGTTCAAGATGTAGTTACTCAGATTGAAGCAGGAAAGGCAGTGATTGATAACCATAAATTGCTATATTTTTTCTTCTTCAAGAAACTGAGAGTGGTAGTAAGAACTAAGAAATGAAGTCAACGCATACTCAAATCAGTGGAACAACAACTAGCTATGACATCATCTACAGGTAAAAAAGGCCAAAACAAGAAATGAAGCCAACGCATACTCAAATCAGTGGAAGCTTCTAACTTTTCATTAGTGCAGGGACCATACTACATGCACAGGAAACATTGGTTATCAACATTATAGCTAGTTGCTAACATTACCAAATAATCACCGGTTTCACTTATAATCACACATACTAACATTAAGTTCACACGAAATCTAATATGATGAACTAGGTTCATTATATTTTTTTTAAAACAACCGCCGTAGTTCTATACTGTCTCTGACTCTATGTTACAAATAGATCAAATATTCAAATCCATTGATGCTAACTTGACTTTTAACCATATTGTTATGTTATTTTCGTTTTTATCACCTACAGACCACATAATCAAGTAAAGGCAACACAGCCAGAGTAGTGGAGCATAATTTTACTTCGAAAGTATAACTTTATATAAGTGTACTGGCCAACCGTGGAGTTACGACGTCCATTCAAGTAAACGACCCATATATTATCAAGCGCTGAAAAGAATTGGGGCAGGGTAGAGGGTCTTTGGTTCTCAACTGTCCACTACTAATACAAAGGGTTTTCATACATGTGTGAAAGTAGGTACAAGATATCAGATGCGCTACTATGTTACCAAATAAAAAGCACAATCCAGATGAAATTTTAACTATTGAACTGAATTAATATTCATTAATGTAGCCAAAATGTAGGAAGCTACAACAAGTGAAAAAGAGCAAGAATAAAAGAGTAAACAGGATGGAATTACCAAGATGATTTATAGTTCCACAATTTAAGTGACAATAACATAGCAATATCGTGTTTGAATATTACCTTTAGAGTGTTGTAGCATGTCGAAGCTGAGGGTAACCGCTCCACATCCTTTCCTCCAATAGCAGCCCAAAGAGGCACATTACATGAAACCTGAGGGTTGGACAACATAACAAGAAGACCTGATATCTTTAGTCTTCCATCCAGTACAAAATCATTATCATCATGTAGAGAGAGCATATATTTAAGGCACATGATTGGGATTTTAGATGAAGTACCCAATTGTTGAACATCAACGATACAAATAGTTCTTTAAATGAGCAAAACCTATAAAATTGTTTTACTGCTCAATTTACCAAATAATAAAGTTGGTATTTCAGTGTTATTGGAGTACCTTATGGACGGTAAAAGTTGGCTAAAATGCTAATTTGTCACGTAATATTCATGATAAGAAGCATACCCTTAAATATTTAAAAGTACTAACCTTTTAGTTTAAAAAGCCTAGAATTTCCTTAAACGAACCCAAATGTCCTTAAACAAAGTGTTCAATTCCGCCAGCCCTAATTGATGGAAGGTTGAGGACAAAGAATACAGATACGATTTCGTGAATTCAGATTGAAATCTTATAATTCAAGAAAAAAATACGATAATTCGCAATATTGAACTGAATTGATCATTAATGTAGCCAAAATTTTGAAAACATTGCCAATTTATCACGTAATATTCATGATAAGAAGCATACCCTTAATTATTTAAAAAGTCCTGAATTTCCTTAAACAAAGTTTTCTATTCCGCCAGCCCTAATTTATATGAAGGTTGAGGACAAAGAATTCAGAAACGATTTCCTAAATTCAGATTGAAATCTTACAATTCAAGCAAAAAATACGATAATTCGCAACAAACCTAGATTTCGGTTGATTCGCAACAATCCTTAGCCTACTGAAGACGATTCGCAACAATCCTTGGCCTACTGAAGACGATATTGAAATCTCATAGATTTCGATTGCAAATTGATCGTTTTCACGCAGCTTGCAGTTGGTTCAAGACTGATGAGAGGTAAGAGATCAAGAATTCAATGGAAAGTCGAAGATGCAGAAGATGAATTCACATGCCGGTGAGTGAATTGAGAAGAATCAGCGTTGATGAATTCACACGCTAGTGAGTGAATTGAGTGAACTGGGAGACGATCGCCATTGAGTGAATTGGGAGACGATAGGGTTTGGTGTTAGACGTGGATCTAGTGGGAGTTATAAGAAGTGATGATGTGCGGTTTTAATGAAAAACGAAGTCCACGTGCTGCACACGTGATTTTTGGACGCGAAAATGCGTTGTCAAACTTGTCGACGCTTTTAGGCGCTGAGGTGAAGCGCAAACATTTTACCCCACCCAACGCCTATACTGTGGCGTCGAGCAATAAGCGTCGCGATACCACTCCTTTTGTAGTAGTGAAATATACAATATGTAAATTTTATGATTGACGTCTAATTAATTAGTAAAATCAATTAGTATAACTTAACTTCTATACGCTTTTCTTGAGGTATATTTGTGCATTCAAATAAACTTTGTAACTAATTTAACTTTTGTACTACGTTTGCGCTACAACAAAATATTAGTTCGTACCACTAATTTCATGCACAACGATCTTTGTGTAATACGATGTATAAGTTGGTGACTAAAATCATTGTTAACAGGCTTAAACCCCTTATCCCTAATTGGATTTCACATAATCAGAATAGTTTTATAAAAGGGAGGGGTCCGGAGGTGAACATGGTTGTGGCAGCCGAAATTTTACACTCTATGCATAAGAAAAAAGGAAAATGGGGTTGGTTTGCGCTAAAAGTTGATTTAGAAAAGGCTTATGATAGGATGGAATGGCAATTCATTAAAAGATGTCTCGAGTCGTCTAACTTAGATGAGGGTCTGTATCCTTGATTATGAGTTGTGTGTCTCAAGCTTCCTCTTCTATCCTTGTTAATGGCAGAAAATCTGACTCCTTTACACATTCTCGAGGGCTGCGTCAAGGAGACCCTATGTCACCTTATATTTTTAACTTGTGTCTAGAGTACCTTACCACTTTGGTGAACATACCGAGACTAAGCAATGGACTCCGGGTGGGAAGGAAAAAAGTGCCTATATCACATTTGTTATTTGCTGATGACCTCCTCCTGTTTGGTAGAGTGGATGAACAAACCGCCTTTAAGGTTAGAGAGATCCTTGACACGTTCTGTGGGGAATCGGGGCAAAAAATTAATGAAGAAAAGAGTCGTTTAATTTTCTCTCCTAATACCCTAATGACACAAAAGAGTTGTTCCAAGAGACGATTAGTGTGAAGGAAAATGAGAATCTAGGAACTTACCTTGGGATGCCCATCTCTCATAAGAGGCCTAGGAAGGGTGAAGTGCAGTTCATTGTAGAGAAAGTGAGGAAAAAACTTGCTAATTGGAAGTCAAAATTTCTCTCTAGACGGGAAGGTTAGTGCTAATTCAATCTACGTTGAATACCATCCCCAATTATTATATGCAAGCAAACTTTCTTCCTATTGCTACTCTTAATGACCTTGATCGGATATGTAATAATTTTTTGTGGGGAGAAGTTGAAGGTAAATCAAAGTTACATCTTGTGTCTAAGGAGGTCTCCTTTTCTCCTAAAACGTTGGGGGGGCTTGGTATTAGAAGTCACAGGAATTTAAATACAATCCTAATGTCTAAGCTGGGATGGAAAATGTGCCATGGAAACCCTAATCTTGCCCAGCAATGTATTCAATCTAAGTATGTTCACTCATCCTACATTACAAAATTCACAAAAGGGTCACACATTTGGCAAGATATTGGAAGGGGTTGGGAGTTACTTTCACGTCACTGTACTTGGGTCCTTGGGAATGGAAAAGATACGTTGTTTTGGGAGGATAATTGGCTGGGTTTGGGGAGTTTGAGATCACAGTTGTATGGCCCCTTGAATAAAAACGAAGATAAGCTCACGGTTAGTCAATGTCGCGTTTTAAATGATTGGAACTTTGACTTTTTGTCCTTTCAGCTCCCGGTAGAGATAAGAGACAAAATTGTAGGGTTGGTGTGGGTTGAGACTGAGGAACCTGACTACCCTTGCTCCTCTTTTGTGAGTGATAATCAATTCTCGTTAAAAAAATGCGTACTTGGCCTTGTTTGACTATTCCACAACCGAGCATTTGAATGTTTGGAGGAACCCATCCCCACCAAAGCTAGTGAGATTCTTTCTATGGCTTTTGTGGAAAGATAGGTTGCCAACAAATAAGATGTTGTGGAGTAGAAAGATTGTTCCCTCCCCGGTTTGTCCCATGTGTAATAGGCAAGAGGAGTCCTCGTATCATGCCATCAAGGATTGTGACCATGCTCAGTGTGTCTGGGAGTGTGCTGCACCCCCAATTGTGTGGAAAGACAATGATCATGTATGGGTAAGAGAGAATGTATTGTGCTATAAAGAAAGTCAGAACATTGAGTGGGCAACCTTATTCCCCTTTATTTGTTATGAGATTTGGAAAAACCGTAATTTGTTCATTTTCGAAAAACAAAATGTGCCGCAACCGCTCTGTACTCTTAGAAAAGCTATCTATGCAGCTCGAGATTTCCTTACATCTTATAAAATTGTTAACTTGGAACCAACACAACCTGGAAACATTATCTTTAATGATCCTACTTGCTTCTACATACATGTTGACGCCTCTTTTCTTGCCAAGAGCTATTTAACGGTATTGCAGGTGTGTTGCGTAATCATAAGGGAGAATGGCTAAGGGGATTTCAAAAATCTATATATGCTAAAGATGTACTAATGGCCGAGCTCTTAGCTATCCTGGAGGGGTTACGGTTTGCGCATAAGGAGTACCTCAACAATATCACCATTATCTCTGATAATAAGCAGGCAATTACGTTGATGAATATGGACTACACTAGTCGAGATTTTTATTGTCATGTTGTAAATGAATGCAGGGAGTGGCAAAAGAGGTTTCAAACTTCCCAGTTCGTATTCGTGAGGCGGGAGCATAATGGGGTGGCAGATGAAATGGCTAAAGATTGTAAGAAGAATGCTTGTATGCTTAATGAAACTAGAGACATTCCTATCATGCCTAGTTTTTGTGAAACACTTGTGGAACTTGATTGTATGAGGCTATTTCATAGCCAGGACTGATTTATAAGCTTTATTAATGCAATACCCTTTTCACCAAAAAAAAATAAAAAAAAATAAAAAGAAAAAATAGTCTTCTTGCTATTCTCAGTGGGCTCCTCTCGTTCATATAATTGGACGCATTGAGGAATCTTGACATTCCCTCTTACTACGGAAATAGTACTATGGCTACTAGCAAGTGTTATGACAATTGTTTCTTTCTGATATACGTACTGTTTATGAATGCGCAAATTTGTGGATTATCATTATCAATTATGATAATGATAAAAAAACAAATATTTCAATTAGCGAAAAAAGGGAAAATATAAGGGGGAAAAAGTTTCAGCAACGTACGGTTGAGACTCGAGAGAGAAAGAGTATGATGCCTTGTTCTTTTGGACTTATGTTTAGTTCAGTTCAGTTTAGTTCAGTTACTCTCAGCTGTTCGATTTCTAAAGTCAAAATAATTCATAACGAATTTCCTTTAAAAAAATCTATAACTAATTTTGAAAAGTTAAATATTGCTTTCAATACATATGCGCGTATTAGAAATATAGAGTATGTGAATATATTCATAGTAATTAGTCATAAGTGTCATCCACTGACAAGGACAAATTCGTATATACGTTAGAGTTTAGTTTTCTAGAGAGAGAGGCTCTGCCTTCTCTCTAGAAAATCCCCTTAGTTTCCCCCAAAAGCTAACCCTAAAATCCTAGCCCCAAATCAATTTCATTAGAAATTGAAACCCTAGCCTCCCTTTTCTTCATCTCTTCCTAGATCTAGCCATTGTTATGGCTTAGCTCTTATCAATTTAGTCTAAATTTTCTTGTCCTCAGTCGGACTTGTTCTCTCTCCCCCTTTGTCTACTCTTCGGAGCTCCTCTTTTTCAGTTCTTTCTCGCGATGATTCGGTAGTCGCGATGGTCCGTTTTCCGTCGTTCGTGGTTTGTTTTGCGGTGGGTCGGTGTTCGCGTTTGTCGGCATCGGGTGAGGGTTCGCTGCTGGGATGCGGGTTTCGGGTTCGTGATTCCTGATTTCTTTCCCTTAGCCGGATTTTGTCAGTAAGTTGGGTTTGTTTCTTGGGAAGGTTAAGGTGCCAAATATCAATTCAGTGGAGTTAGTTTTGCCCCCCGAGACGGTTCAAGAAGGTGTCTTCGGTTGAGCCAAGGGTGAAGGCTCTTTTGCCGCGGCGGAGCTTCCATTTGTGTTAATTTGTGCTCCTTTCTCTTCTTTCTGGTTACTTGTAATTTGTATCTGGTAACATCCTCCGGGATGTTTTAGGTGGTGTTTCATTGTAGAGACACCTCCTAGTTTTCTTTCCTGATAAAAAAAAAAAAAAAAAAAAAAAAAAGGACAAATTCGTGGCTCACATTAATTTCTTAAGGTAGCCTTTTTTAAAGAAGGCTATCATAAAAACATCTCATAATTGGTTGAGATGCTTATCAGAAGTAAAAAGCCAAAAATGATATTTTTATTCATATCAGTAAACATATGTTGACAAAGATGAAATGGGATGCTTACACTCTTAATTTGAAGAAAAATGAAATGGAACAACTAAAAAGGATGAAATCATTGCATAGAAAAAACTATTAGCTGAAGTTGAGTTGCCCATATTTAGGAGTCTTATCAGGAGTAAACAGCCAAAATGACGCTCTGTGTTAGCTCCGGTTTATTGTTCTCATCAAACATTGCAAACAAGTATGTTTCAATTGTCTGCCCTGGTTTTAATGGAGTCCCCTTCTTTACTTGATTCATCAAATTCTTGTAATAAGTCCCCGCATTCGCTACCGTTGCAGCATCTCCACTCCCGAGGCCACCCAGTTTCGGACACCGTAATCACCATGTTAGGTGCACAACCTTCCCAAGAGCCGCGTAAACTGAATCCACCATTGCATCAAATAAATTTTGGTAATTCTTTCCATTATTAGGGTCAGTAACCACAGTTCTAGTGGACGTAAATAGTGCATATTCAATACTAATACTTTGCTTATTACTAACGTACGCAAAGTAAGTGTAAATATTAACTAACAATGGTGACTCATTAGTAGCTAAAAATTGGATTATTGGGGTTATATATGATGTGTCTTTAAATTCGCTCTTTGATGGTGGAAAGGAATTTATGATTAGAGTTGTATCAATTGATGTAGAAACCTTAATTTTACTTGTTAAGGTATTTGAATTTAGTGCATTGCGAACATTTTTTAGGCCGGTAGAACTGATGGTGCTTGTTGATCGGATGCGTGGATTTCGTTTCCAACAACGACATATTTGATCGACGATGCGAAGGGAACGACGTACGTCTTAACCCATTGCATCGCGGCCGATTGATCGGACGCGAGAGACGCAATTTCTCCATTAGGGACACCTAACATGAGCTTAATGCCTGATCCTTGAAGGGCTTGAAGAGCGGCGAGATCGTGACCATAGAGTCTCATTGCGCCTATGCCGTTGGATCTATAGAGGTTTACAACATCTTTCTCCCCTGGTAAGTCGTTCCCAAGTTTTCCATAGCATACTCCAATTTGTGCTTCTACATTGAATCATCATTAAAAAATATTAGTACAAGCCTTCAGGCAGTGGCCGATTAGTGGTATCTAATAGTCTATTTTAATTTATTAGGAACAGTTCCTCAGGTACTCCTGAAATTTGAAATAATTCTCAAATTACCCCTCCTATTTGGAAAGTTTTAGATACCCCTGAACTTTGTGTTTGGATTCAAAATACCCTTATCATACACCAAAATTCAAATGCATTAGTTTTCCAAGTTACCCTTGAAAGTTAAACTTTGAACTTCAAAATTCAATAAGGGTATTTTGATAATTAAGTCAAACCTCAAGGGTACCTCAGGAAATTTCCCATTTTATTATATATGATAAACTAATGTGATCATCTTTGGAATCAAACTTTTTACATGTTCCTCTCCCTTTAAAAAAAACTTTGTACATGTTCCCTTATATGAAAATAAATGTATTTATAGCTTTAAATAATAACGGTTAATAACTAAAATAGACAGTACACGCACACGCGCGCGCGCGCGCGCACACACACACACACACATATATATATATATATATAGGGTTGGATTCTGGTGAGAACTTTCTTATGGTGAGAACCGTGAGAACCACTTAAAATGAGCAAAAACTTCCTAAAATGAGCAAAAAAAAGTACAAATGAACAGAAACATAAAATGAGTAGAAAATATAAAGTTGTCAAAAACGTAAAATGTACAAAGATGTAAAAGAAGAAAAACGTAGAATGAACATAAAAAAGTTCAATGAAAAAAAAGTAAAATGAGCAAAACGTAAAATGAGCAAAAACGTTGATAAATGAGCACAAAATTGTTAAATGAACAAAATCATAAAATAAGTGAAACAAAAAATGGGCAAAAATGTTATGAAATGATCAAAATCTTTGTAAAATGAGAAAAAAATGAGTGATTCTCACGGTTCTCACTATATATATATATATATATATATATATATATATATATATATATATTATATATATATATATTATATATATATGGTACCTGTAAAGCGTAAGCTAAGTGATAAGAACACCATGATAATGAGCAGCAATGTGGGCACGGCCATGGGAGGATTACCTGGCATAGCTACGGAAAATAAAAATGAATTGTATTAGTTTCCTTGATTGCATTAAGTTCTTGTATATGTCTCTTTATATAGAAGAAATAGCAGTGTGAGAAGTGAGAACAGAACTTCAATTACTGGGTCAACGGCCAACTCAATTACTACCCGTGAATCAATTGACTTCAATTAATTAGTTTCCACTTTAAAATTTAATTAATATTGAGCCACTAATTCATATTTCATTATTAGACTTATTATTGGAGAGAAGGGGGGGGGGAATGAGGATATAGACAAAGAAAGAGCAAGGAAGCTTACAAGTCTTAGTCACTCATAAATATACTCTTAAGCCGTATTTTTTTATTGAAATAACTAAACTAAACTAAACTCAAACGATAAGAGAAAATTGAACTATACTGAACTGCAATTAATTCTAAAAGAACAAGGTTTTAGACCTTGCAATAAATGATATGGAAGTATGGTTGACCTAGGCTTGGTTAGGGAGTAACAAAGACTAGTTGGTAGTTGCAAGAAGCAATCGAGTTTTGTCGATCTTGGATCCATCTAGGTGGCGGCCTGCACTAGAGCTGATTAAGAGGGACCACTTTTTTTGATTATTTAGAAAAAATACTTGGCCTACTTGCCAACTTGCTAGAGTAGGTTGATTGAATTGGGGTAATTTTTACCGATTCATAATTGAAGAGTTGGAAGGACTCACAACTAGTTGACTTTAGTGCCATTATCTACATTGCTCATTTGTTCCAAGTGATACATAATATACGTATCACTTATTTTTTTTTTGATAGTTTGGTTTATTTTATTTATATCATGCCATATAAATGGAATGGCATGTTGAAATAAAGCTTACATCCTTGTTTCAGCATCAGACTCATTTACATGATTTTCTACATCTGCATGCTTGATACACATTGACTTAAAGCCATGCAATAAAATCATTTTCTCTACGTAAGCCTCTCTTAGCTAGATAATCAGCTACAACATTTGATGCTCGCCCTTTGTGAATTATCTGAGCTTTTATTTGCGTGCTAATGACATGTCGTATGAAGTTTAATATGAAGTTTAAATTCCAAGGTCCTCCATCCTTTGCATTACACCATTTTACTGCATTTGCGGAGTCGGATTCAAATATAAATGTGGAATTCCTGATGGGGGGGAGGATATTGAGAGCTTGATGGCTCGAAATATTGCATATACTTCCGCGGAGTTGATCTCCAAAGGTGAATGGGGCATGAGAAGAGGCAAATGAAAGAACCCGAATCATCTCGTAGAACACCTCCTACGGCACTGAGGTTACAGGAAGGATCAAAAGATGCGTCAATATTCCACTTCAGAGCAGTTTGAGGGGGAGGTCTCCATAAATTGATGTTCACTGGAACCATGGTACTCTTTGAGTTTCCTTGGAGTTGAGCCCTTTTGAGGCACATGGGGTTTTGGAGCACATCATTGATTGAATATGGGAATGTTTCTTGCCAACCCTTTATCCACCAATGTAGGCGGAGTAAAACCATCTCTTGAAGCTGTTTGGGGGAACTCGCTTCCTTTCTGAAAATTCTGGAATTACGGTCCTTCCACAAAGTCCAGAGTATTATGAAAAACACTGCCCTCCAGATTTTTTTGAAAAAAACATCGCAGGTTCTATAATTCCATTGAAGGAAGAGGTCTTTTAGAGAAGCAGGGAGGACCCAGTTTAGGTTCCAAAGAGCGAACCACCAGTACCATAATTCTCGTGCAAAACCGCAGTGGATGAACAGGTGGTCACCAATTTCTATGTGCTGATTGCAGAAGACACAGTTGGTTTCATCGAGAGGGATGATCCCCATTCTCGACAGTTTTTCACGAGTGTTGAGTTTCCCCAATATAGCCAGCCAAACAAAAATTTCTATTCTGTGTGGTACCAAGCCTCTCCACACATTTTTCAGAGTTTTATTTGCAGCAAGGGGGGAGGTTTTATCTAACTCTCTCGTGAAAGACAATACAGAAAAATTACCTGATTTATCGGGTAGCCAAATGAATTTGTCCACGCTGTTTGGGTCAAGAGCGACCGAGTCCAGGAGCGAGAGAAGCCGGCCCAGCTCAAGTGTGTCGCGAATAATATACGTATCACTTGTTACTTCTTAATGCTCTTTTGATCATTATATCGTTTCTTAGTACTTAATAACTAGTATTTTGGCCCGTGCGATCCCTCAGGTTAATTACTATTATCAAATATAATATTATTCATAAAGTTTATAATTGATTATATAAGTTTTTTGTAATATTATATCTAGTGCAATATAATTATAGTCTATATGTTTTTATAATAAAAAATGTAATTATAAAATTTTATTATGTTTTACTTTGAAACATTGAGCATTGAAATTTTAATTGATTAGTGGTTAAACTCTCACATTTCATTTCAAAAATCATGTGTCGGAATCCTAATAATTACACGTTGTTAATATTTTGGATTGAGATTATAAACATGTGTATTACTCCCTTCGTCCCAAAATATAGTTCTTATTTCCATTTTGGGTGTCCCAAAATATAGTTCTTCTTTCTATATTTAGTTCCACATTTTCTATAATTTGGCTTGAAAAATTGTGTCCCTATCATTTATTTAAAACTTGAAATTAGTTTTTTGCTTGACTGCGTTACTCGAGTAAGACTCTATGTGGAACTTAAACTTCCAATAAATTACATCTTCAACGCTCGAAAGACATGGCTCAATATCTCAATCTCGCATAAAGGTCGCAGTGCCAACATTGGTTGCTGATTCTCTTGCCAAACAAAGATTAGTAAGGAATGCGGAATTCCTTGCGTTCATTTTCGTGTAAGGGTACCATGTTGCTTGATAAGTCATAGTTATATATAGTTTTTAGGTGCATTTAGGTTGTATTTTAGAGCATTTAGTTTCATACTAGAATTTTTTGCACGCGATGCGTGCTTGAATTTTTTTCGAAACAGAAACTCGATTTTCTTCGGCATAAGAGTCAAAATTTGAACATTCGACATACGAAGTATAATTGTTTTTAGTTGTAAAATTTGATTGGTTTAGTTTCTGTCACTTAAGTATCTCATTCTTTTTGTGTTTTTTTTTTTTTTTACTTTGCAAAGTTAAATTCTATGAACAAAATAGAAATTTTATTGAATTTATTTATGATTTCTAATATTATAATTTTTTAGTTGATTTTTGAATTAAGTACAATACTTCATAATTTGTAAAGAAAGTGGACACTTTGATTTCAAATCAATTTTTTCATAGGTTGTAGTTTGTAAAGTTTTCTCATTTTAGTGATTTGCATAATGTAAATTATGCAATTTTATGATTTTAGTTGACTTGTGAGTGATTGTTATAATTATGAAAAAAATTTATGATTTGAAGCCCCTTTGATTTATAAGTGAATCTGTAATTTAGAAAGAGAAGGGGGGTAAAATAGGCATTTCAAAAGAGGACACCATTTTTCCTCCCTTCTCTTATATAATAGATATTTAGGTTCATTATTGCATCACATTCTTAAGTTATGTTATTCTACTCCTATTCGGTATGTTTTCTTGTTTTTTTATGAATTTCAGGTAATGAGAAGGTATTTGGAGTACGATTAGCTAAGCTTGAGGATTAGGAGCACTTGAAAGGAAGCTACAATACATAAGGATCGTCATGGATATTTTATAATATGAGTTTAAGCGAAAACGAAGCGAAAAATCATTAGGAGACATGTGAAAAAGAGTTATGTATACTTTTGATGTGATTCTTAGAATCGAGTAACTCCAACAGATTTCGAAACTAGACTTGAAGAGCTTTCCAACGATAGGTGGCACGTCCGAAGGAGATTTCTAGTCAAGGAGTTATGCCTTTTTGAAGTTGGGACTGTTTTTGTTGGAATTTGTTTTTGCACGTCCGAATATGTTTCTGCTGGAATCTATTAGAATTTGTTTTTGCACGCCCGATGAACCTGTTCTCTAGGATCAATCAACTGTTGATACACCTCTTTAATAGAGTACTTTTGAAGCCTTTGGATCTCATGCCTACTGTATAGAAGCTTGATTTTCTCTTTTTTAATCTCACACACACTTTTCCAATACCAACTGCTACCACTAGATGGCTGGTAATTCCACCAATCTGCTCCCTTTATACACATTGTGCACCCACTTCACCCAGACATTGTCCTTTTTGTTGGCTATTGCCTACACATATTTAACCAGACTTGCTCTATTCCAACTTTTCACATGCAAACCACATGTGCTTTTGCTCTTGCAAAGTTCCAGCCAAGCCACATATCCCCTTGTAGAACTAAAGTAATTTTCCGTCCACAAGAAGGTTCTACACTCATTCTCAACATCATGAATGACTCTTTGAGGGAGAACAAAGATTTGAGCCTAATAGACATGGATGCTCATAAGGACACAGTTTATAAGTTGAACTATTCCAGTGTATGAAATATTCCTTGTGCTTCAAACTCTAACTTTTATAGTCATTTTCTCAACCAAACAGTCACATTGAGCAATAGAGATTATTTTAAAATAAATGGGAACACCCAAATATTTAAAAGCCGGTGTACCTCTCCTAATGCCAGAAACTTGATGTATTCTAGTCACCTCACTCTCCTCTATCCCACAACAATAGAAAAAGGATTTCTGCACATTAGTCTTCAGGCTTGAGGACTTAGAGAACAACTTGAAGGCTTTAAGCATCAGATGAACAGAAGCATAGTCTCCCTTAGTGCAGAGAATCAAGTCATCAGCAAAGCTTAGATGAGTTAATTTCATAGGAGTGCATCTGGGATGAAAGTGAAACTGATCCATCTAACATATCTTCCCCAATATTCTAACTAAATACTCCATGCAAATAACAAAAAGCAGGGGAAAGATAGGGTCTCCCTACCTTAAACCTCTCTTAGACTAAAAAAAATCCCATGAACTTCACCCTTAATCATTAGTGAAAATTTAGGAGTACAGACACATTTCACTACAATTTTCACAAATCTTTCAGGGAAATCGAAGGCAATCAACATGTCCTATAAAAAACCCCAGTCAACAGTGTCATATTTTTTGCATAACAAGATTTATAATACAGCTTCGTGGAGCATTCTTCCTATTATAATGCCTAACAAGGTCTTGAATAATCATAATGTTATGGACAATATGCCTGCTATGAACAAAAGCACCTTGTGTCTCCACAATCACATCTGGTAAAACCATCCTAAGCCTATTACAAATTATTTTGGTTATAAACTTGTAAATGGTGTTGCAACATGCTATACGTCTGAATTCACTAATAGCTTTTGGGCAAGAAGTTTTAGGGATCAAATTAAAGTGAATAAAGTGGTATTTAAAGGTTTCAGCATTTTACCATGATTGAAAAAATCCAATATTTCTTCTGTCACCTCACTCCCAACAATGTTCCAAGCATCACGAAAGAAAAAACCACCAAATCCATCAGGGCCAGGGGCTTTATTTCCATCAATAGAAAACATAGCTCTCTTAACATCATCATCATTGTATGGAGCATTCAAAAGATTCTTGTGATCCTGAGTTAGGATGTTACCTGATCTCACAAGCTCCCTATTCACAGCTGTATGCCTCACACCAGCATCACCCAGGAGCTTATGGTAGTATTCTAAGAAAGCTCACTTCACAACCTCTATAGAATCATGTCAAGAACCACTCATATTATGAATGCCATACACATAGTTTTTGATTCTTTTTTGTCTGATACTTTGATTGAATAGAGATGAGTTTTCATCTCCATCTCTAACTCAAGCAACCTTGGTTTTCTACTTCAAAAAAGACATATAAGCCCCTTGTTTGAGCTTGTAATCAACTACAACCCTCAATTCCTCATTGGCAGCATCTACGTCACCAGGTTGATTATGCATTTTACTTCCTCCATATAAGCAAAGGCTTTCAAAGCTTCGGCTTGAGTCTCTAGAAAGCCATTTCTATTAAGCTCTTTTAAACTTTTTTTCACCAACTTAAGCTTTTAAACCACTTTATACATTTTATTTCCACTTATTGCTTCAGACCAACATTGCCTGATTATCCCCTCAAAGCTTCTAGAAGTACTCCATAGGTAAAGTATTTAAAAGGCCTTTTGATATTGTCAGGCCTAGGATAAACTGAGATGATTGTTGGGCAATGCTCAAAATTCACCCTCATTAAGAAAGGCACATTAGGGTACTCTTCCTCCCATTTTTATTTATTCCCAAAAATTCTGCTAAGCTTAACATACACTCTAGGTTTCCCCTCCTATTTATTATTCCATGTATAGAGGTTGTCATCCTACTACTCAGATAATGTAAATCACATTGAATCAGGCATAATCTAAGTGGTTCAGTTTTCCAACTCCAAACTTGAGCCCCAATTCTCTCATCACTAGACAAAACACAGTTGCAGTCCCTTCCTACCATCCATGGACCCCTCACTGCACTTGCAATTTCTCCCATTTCTTTCCACAACACCTCTCTACTATTTTTATAATTGAAAGCATACGCCATTGTATAATTAAAACCTATTGTACCATTCTTTGGAGTTATAAAATAGTGGATACACTAACTTGCACCACCCTTTATATCTATAGTGAAAACACTTGGATTCCAGGCCAAGATCACCCTGCCATCCTTATGAAATGCAGCATTTGAAGTGAAGCACCAATTTTGAAACATTACTTGATAAAGCTTTTCCATAGCAGGACGCTTTACCTTTGTCTCCAGCAACCTAACTACTCCTACAGTGTGCTGAGAAATAAAATTCCTCACAACAATCTGCTTCCTAGGACTATTCAAGCCCCTGACATTCCATATACAAATTTTATACATTTGGGGAGGAGAGACCTCTCTCCATCATCATCAGTCATCTCATTGTCCATCTCACCATCCTTCTCCTCTTTATTTTCATCCATTATTGCAGTGAAAAGATTCCTAATAATAGTTCTATGTTGTGGGCTTTTTGGTGTTCTCATCACTCTACTAGCAGGCTGGAATCTATCAGCATCAACTTGTGGAGCTTGTGTTGCAAACCACCACTTCTCTTTGCTTTTCCCCTTGCTGTCTAGGCACCCATATATGTTTCTTCCTCTTTCTGCAAGTGTGAACATCATGACCAAAAAACATACAGTCTTTACAGTATGTAGGCTTCCAATCACAAGTAACATGCACCCTTGTATCCTTTTTCTTCTCATTTTCAAAAATGATTTCATCTGGACAAGATTGAGTTATGTCAACCTCAACCAAAACCTTAGCCAACTGCAATTTCTTCTTTTCAGCGTAGCATTATCAACCTTCAGATACTTCCCAACCTTGCTAACAATTTTCGTCAAACATCTCTGACCCTAATATTTGAAATCCAAGTCAAGTTGCACCCATTTAGGTACTTGTCTAACCTCACCCCTCTTGAAATCCATATCCTGATACCACGCTTTAATCATCACTGGCTTGCCATCAAAAAATGGGTATCTGCCATTAACAACCTTATCTCTATTTTCCATTGAATTAAACCTTACAATGAAAATCCCCTTTTCTACCATTCCCACTTTGTCCACGCCCAAATTCCTCCAAATACGCCTTACAAAACCTTCCATCACCATTGTAGGAGGGTTTGCCCCCAACACATGATAAATGATAGCTGAGTTCCAATAGTCTACTTCTTCTTGAATATCATCTAAGCCAATCTGAATCTTAGGTTGATTCTTATCTATCTCAATTTCAATTTCATCATCAATCACTTCATTAAACTGCTGCAATATTGGTAAACGATTACCTGAAGATTGTACTGCTTGTCCTTCTGGATTATCAGGGTGATGAATTGATGTCATCCACTCCGAAAATGTACGATTCAACTCCAATTGTTGTCGAATTTGGATAATCGATTCCTTTGGTGTCAAAATCTCACCCACTTCAAAACCTCCAAATTCCAATGCTTCTATGCCCATTTCCTCTTCAATTGATCTCGTCTTCTTAGCTTGAGAGTCCGAAGCAGGCCCTCGAGTCTTTACAAGTGCTTTCACCGGAGTTTTCCCCTCTGATTCCATCGGACTTCCGCGCTTTTGGCCCCCTTCTTCCCACCGTGGCTACAACGAAGATACTGTGTCTTACAACCTTTTGGCCTAAACTATAACTTTATCAACACAAAACTACCTAAATTTCTCTCTCCTAATCTAATAAAAAAAAATATCCCACTAATCTTGACTCCAAGAGATAGAGTGGGAACTGTATGCCAAGCCGGCATGCATGTGAAAACTGATGGATAGTGGTGGCGCGCGCAATATGTTTAACAAATTATGGAATATTTCTCTAAATAAATTAGGGTACAACTTTGTTCTTCGCCAATGTGGGACAACAACAATTGAAGTTAGATAACTTTCAAATTTGGACCAACATACATAAGCCAAAATATTCTAAAAAGAAGCATTTATAACCACACTACAACTTATCACTTTAAACTATGTGTCCCAACAAATGATCAAATTTTTTAGGACGATGTAGTATAATTTTAATACTAATATAGCAAAAGCTATATTATCAAGTACTGAAAAACGATATGATCAAAAGAGCAATAAGAAGTAAACAGTAATACGTGTACACTATATCAAGCAATACATTTTTTTTCTGCAATGATATTTTACATTACTTAAAAGCAATATATATAGATAATGGCACTGTACTAAAGCCATGTAGTGAGACATCCGGTTTGGACTGTTCTACCTAGTTGTGAGTCCTTGATCCAAATCCTGGCCTACCAACTCCGAATTATGAATCGGTACAAACTGCCCAATTCAATCAACTACTACCTGTCTACTTGGAGTAGGCCAAGTTGTTTTTCTAAATAATCATAAAAGTTATCCCTGTTTATTGGCTCTCGTGCACGCCGGCGCTTAGATGGATCAAAGATCGACACAATGAATCATGCAACTAGTCTTTGTGACAAAAACGCGAACTAGTCTTTGGGTTGAGCTGTGTGAAGCAATGTAGGCTATGACTCAAAGTCATATCATAGTCCATATAAACTTCCACTTTTTTAAAATTATATTTTACTCCATCTGTCTCATATTATAGTGCCTATATTTATTTTTAGTATCCTAAAATATTGTGCCTACTTCATTCCTTATCAATTTATTGGACTAAGTTTTCCTCAATTTTTACACAAACTTTTCAAAATATTCATACCTTTATTTAAAAACGTGTGCTCCTATTTATTACTTTGCACCATTTCAAGAAAAATTTATTATCATTTTGATTTATTTTTAAGGAAAAAGAATATAAAGAAGTATTTCTAAGAGAAAAGTACTTCATTTGTTTTTTCTTTATTAGAAAATTTAATATGGTGGCTTTCAAGTTTCAACTTTTTTTTCTTTGTCACCATATAGAAAAGTTAAAACTTAAAGGTCACCACGTAGAATTTTCCTTTTTTTTAGAATCCTACCACTCTCTTCATTCTCCTTAGTTCTCCTGAAAAAGAAGAAATAAGTACTATATTATAAGATGGAGTAAGTATTATTTTAGATATAAAGACCAGTATAAAATTAGGAGGGAGTGACGATTTAAACGCTTCATAATTGAAACATAAATTTCAGCGTAATTCAGCCCATGGCCTAGAAAAATGTGAAAAAGTCATTCTTGTTCTTCTCGTGTTTAGGCACAATATAATTTTAATTTGCTTGAATGTTGGGCCTAACCCGACTAATTTGCTCGGAGAGGGACATTTTTATGGGAAAATCCTATACCCAAACTAACCCATGATCACCTCTTATGAATCCCAAAAGAAATTATTGCCTGAAAAGGACCAGGGTCATATGACTTTATGTTGGAAGTTAAGAAGGCCGTGTTCATAACAACAACAACAACAATTAAGCCTTATTCTCAAGGTGATTGGGGTCGGCTAACATGATTCGTCAATTGGAATCGTGACCAGAGGAGATGACATCGTCAAGAGTGATAAAAGTTTTTTTTTTTTAAAAAAAAAAACAAGGTTTACACCAAAAAGTGTTTAGAAAATAAAGGTTTTCACCTAAAAGGTTTTAATACCAACACAATTGAGAAAAGCAAATAAATGCAGTTTATTTTTCTAAACTTGTACGTGATTAAATCTTTCTGGCAAAAACATGTATGAGATGTCCTATTTGTCGGTAGTCAAAATCATTGTCTCACCAGTCACCCATATATAGATTATCATACTTTTCAGAGAATTAACAAATGACAAAAAACAACTTTATTCCTAATAAATATGGCTATTTTTTTACCAGGTGGGGTGGAGGGGGGAAATAAAGATTAGATCAGTGTCCTGTGTCCGTGACTTTGTACTACATGCATGCATTTTCTTATTAGTTGGCTCTATATAAAGGAGCATATAATTGGAAGTAATTGCAATCATCATAAAAGTTACTTTTGCTTCTTTTTAAATTTTGTCTAAGACCTCCGATTCTATATGCATATGACTTCTCCCATGGCCTTCCCCATTTCGCTGTACATTTCCACCATAGCATTTCTATTGCTAAGCCTACATCCCACAGGTACATCTATTATGTTCTCTGATCTCTCAAGTAAACTGTTTTAGGCTCTTTCTCTTAGGCAATTATTACACATTTTGCTCCTTAAATTAGTAAAGTAGAAGATAAGTTGGATAGGATTTGAATTTGCGAAAAATCTAAGTTTATTAAAAACTTAAAAACACACCAGAAAGAAAATTAGGGGGAGCTTATAGGAATGCTAGCTATATGATTGTATGAGTGGATGACTAAATTAAGTCTCTCTCATTTAGGCTTCGTCCTAAATCTTTGCTCTATTTTTCATTTCATTTTGTTGCAAATTTTGCTCCATTTTATTTTGTGAAGATCTTTCTACTTTTTGTTTGAAGTTTGGATCGGAAATGGATCCATACCCACCGACATATCATGTGTTCCAATTGATTTTTAATGAAAAAGTTCAATTATTTAGTCTAGTAACTAGTAAAAGGTTTTTTTTTTTTTTTTGGGAAATTAAGTCAGCCCAAGGGCTAACCCCTACCAAGGCTACTAGCCTTGTAGGAACTACCAGCACATTGGCTGGTAAAGCATGCACAGCATGCTAAGAAAATACCCCAACAGAATGCTGGGGGTAAGGATCGAACCCCTGACCTCAAGGATCAGAGGGGAGTGATCTACCATATGAGCTAGCTCCTCATCCTTAACTAGTAAAAGGTTTGAACCTTGAGTTTGTGTGATCAAATTTTATCAGAAACATATTAATGTATTAGGGCTTCGTCCTCACTCTTTTCCTAGAAAATTTTCCAAAAGATCTTGCATGTCTAGCTGGA
This sequence comes from Beta vulgaris subsp. vulgaris, assembly GCF_026745355.1. NCBI lineage: Eukaryota > Viridiplantae > Streptophyta > Magnoliopsida > Caryophyllales > Amaranthaceae > Beta > Beta vulgaris. The sequence goes on along the minus strand of NC_079205.1, from coordinate 63,100,242 downwards.
TCAGGTTGATCAAAGCGAAATGTTGATCCAATTGGACACTTTGTGTTTTTTTTTATGCATTTGTACTTTAATACTATTCATATACTTAACTTTAGTCATCATTTGTGATTTATAGATTGATTAGGAAAAATACAGTCATGTGGAATATATATTATTAGATTCATCTTAAACGTATATGAAGTATTTTCTACATATCGACTTTCTATATAAATTTTACTTATGCGTAATTGATTAGTGGTCAAAGTTCTACATTGACAAACATAAAAATTAAATTGAGTAGAATAAAAGGAACAGTTGGTCTTGTAAGAGGTCTTCCTTTTTAAATTTAAAATAAGACAACGACTTTAGCTCACTATTAAGAAGAGAAAATACCATTTTTCTGAATATAGTGACTAGTTTAATCTATTTAGTGATCAGTTTAATCCACTTAGTTCTCACATTCTTTAATCCATTTAGTGAATAGTTTAATCAATTTTGTAAGACTATCGGGTTAATATATAAAATTGTTCACTGTAGTTCGATATTAAAAGGGAAAAAAATGAAAGGAGAAGAGACGACTAAGTTGGAACGAGATTTTTAGAAATAGTGTTGGGTTAGAGTGAGATGGATAAGCTTGTTAGTAAATTGCAGGCTTGAGTTTGTCTAATTTTAAATTATAATTAGACCGTTTATTTTACTAATTTGTGTAAAACGAAAAGATGTAATACTTCTCATTTGGTTTTTAATTTGTATTCTCGGCCGGCAGCAATTTAATTCGGTTTTGTTCTAGAGTTCTAGTACTTTTGTTTGAGTTTAATTATTGGGGACCTGATGAGCTACTGTACGTGGGCCTTCGCCATTTCAGAGAAGTTGTATCTTTCTTTTGAGCTATAAGGTTATAAATTTGGTTGGGTGAACATATGAGTCATCCAGTTTTGCACATTTGGATTTAATATACTTCTTAAAGTTGATTTTGGTAATAATTAAGTCAATGTCAGATGGGATAAATGTTATATTTGGAATTGGACAATTTATAGAATCTTTCATTTATGAACATTTTATGTTCATAACCGAATTGACCTATAAAATTATAATGAAGTGTTTCGAAGTATGGTTATTTGGTACGGTTTATATAGGATTCACTATATTTCATCTCTATTTTAGCGATCTAAGATTTATCTAATTATTGTTTTTCATTGGCAGTTGGCGAGATTTTATGCTTTCGAAAATTTCTAGTTTTCTTATGTTAGAAGTATAGTTTGTATAGTGAACTTAGGGGTCGTTTGGTTCAAAATAAGGAATGGAAAGGGAATGGAATGGGATGAAAGGATGGAATGGAAATAGAATGTGTTACTTTAGACACTTGTTTGTTTTGATGTAGGAATTGAATCATTGGCCTAATGACTCCCTTACTTTTTGTTCATGTGGTGTGAGGAGGGTTTCAAGATGGGGGAATCAAAATTGGGCTAGTAAGGGAGTGAAAAAAATAGATAACCCAACCAAACATAAAATAAGGGAGTGTGTTACCTCAATCCGTTTCCAAGCCTAAAATATTTCCAACCAAACGGACCCTTAATATAATCCATGCTCATACTAAGCATTTTTAATTCGAAAATTGACAGCCACAATGTTGACTAAAAACGTCTCTTTCTAATTTTCATATAATTGTTTTTTGTTTTATAATAAAAAACTGAAAATGAAAAACAAAAAAAATAATAAATTAAATAAGCTCTTAAGGGTAGTTAGTTGTAGTGCAACATATCTTGCTTATAGATTGATGGTAAAATTAATTTCACAAGTTTTGGACTGAATTTTTTTATATGGGCCCGAGTATCTGTGAGCAATAATGCAAGCTAAGCATGGGATGAAAATTATCAATATAGCCAAACATACAATTCAATATGTATTTGAATCTCTTATTTTAAGCTCGCGCGAGATCAATCGAAATTAGGCAGCCTTTGCGCAGCACACGCTACGCATTACATCTAAAATTGTACTAATGAGTAAATTTTGTATATCAGATGCAACAATCGGAGTATGTTATGGAAGATTAGGAGACAACTTACCTTGTGCACAAGATGTGGTAAACCTCTACGAATCCAATCAAATAGGAGCCATGAGACTCTATGATCCCGATCACCCGACACTCAAAGCCCTACAAGGTACAAACATCAAACTCATGTTGGGTGTTCGCAACGAAGACATTGTATGTATAGCGTCCGATCAATCGGCCGCCAACGATTGGGTTGAGACGAACGTCGTCCCCTATGCAACATCAATCAAGTACATCGCTTTTGGAAATGAAATCCATCCTAGTGAGAAACAAGCCTCATCGATGGAACCAGCTATGCAAAATATTCTAATTGCGCTAAATGCAAACAACTTAGGAGCCCAAATTATGTGTCAACAGCCGTTGATATGACCTTACTTAAAAACACTTTTCCACCATCACATTCCGAATTTCAAAACTTATCATATATTACACCAATATTAACTTTCTAACAACTAATGATTGGCCTTTGATAGTTAATATTCAACCTTATACTACTTATATAAATGATCCCAAAAATATTTCACTCGACTTTCTTTTATTTACCTCATGTGGGGATGTATTTACCGATGATAAAACTGGTAAGGGATACCAAAATTTATTTGATGCACTAGCTGATGCAATGTATGTAGCTGTGGAAAAAGTCGCGACATCGGATCAAATCAATTTATTCCAAAATATTGGTCGTAACCAGCAGAGGAGCAAGACCCAGGTGAAGGGAGAAGTATCGATGGCCTCAAAGGGCGGATTTCATAGTATGGTGAAAAGTAGTGTTCGGCGAAATAGTGCTCGCTATCCTACTAAGGGATCGGAGTGTGGGCAGCCAAAGAGTGGAGAAGCTGCCACAGTAGAAAATGCAAAGACGTTTTATACCAATATGACAAACATGTTAAGAAGGGGACTCCTTTGACACCGGGGAAGAAATTGAGGTATATTTGTTTGCAATGTTTTGATGAGAATCAGAAACCAGGAAATGAGAGTGAGCGCCATTATGGACTTTTACTCCTGATGGAAAAACCTAAGTATGGCCAACTCAACTTTTGTGGAGAGTAGGGAAATCATTAGAGTATATGGTTTAAGGTATAAATTATAATGTATGTATTGCTATTAAAAATGTTATGTATTAATCATATAATTTGGAGAAAGGAATAAAGGAAGTGTATTAAGTCCTTTGCCAACTATATATTTTATATTTTGTATAACAAATTGTTAAGATATTGTCTAATTAGTTATTAAATTTCGATACTTTATTTATTTCTAAGCATTAGGCATTATATATATAGGCCATAGCAATGCCACTATGCTGTTAAGTGGCAGGTCCAGAATAATATCATATTAGGTTCAAAATGAAACTTAAACATTTTATTAATGAAGAAATAATGCAAAATTTAATATAACCTCCGCTTTATAAGACTGCAACACTTGGATATTTAGAGTTAAATTTTTTGACCATGAATTCCGACAACTAAATAAAATAATAACATATTCATGTAAGATCTTTTCAAATTAATCTCAGTATATAGTTTCAAAATATAATATTTTGATATTTATATTAATACATATTTAAAGATATTTATGTTCAAAGTAATGCCTTATATTGAAAACCGTGAAAACTCAAGTATTACATTCTTTATGGAGCCATGATATTCCCATATCCGATATTGGCCAATATCATGGCATTTATGTAATTTTTATGACAAAAATAATATTAAAAAATTCTAAATTTTTTGTTTTTCATATTTTTTTTTTTCAGGGCTTATTGGTTAAAATCTTATATCATATCTTAACAATATCTTATCATATCAGTTAGCTATTAAATCATATCTGAGCTACTTAACTTTTGTACTCTTTTGTTGAAATATTTTCGTGCATGCAAATAAACTTTATAACTAATTGTATTCAGCTAATTAAGAATTAAACAACAAAACTAATTCTAAAGGGGCGGGTCGATCGCTATAATACTACTATATACTACGTTTGCATACAACAAAATATTATTGTTCGTACCGCTAATTTCATGCACAACGACCGACGACTTCAAAAGAAAATAACGGGGACTGAGTATTCAAAAGATAAAAACTTGCTGACACAAATAGAGTGAGTATGAGCATCTCTTTTAGTTTAAAGAAGTTTTGTAATCGACACTCTTAATAAGTTGGGACCCCTTTTACTTCCCAAACTTGTCAAGATTTCTCCTTTTTTTTTTGACGGGAAGATTTCTCCTTACAAATATATATATATATATATATATATATATATATATAATATATATATATATATATATATATATATATATATATATATATTATATATATATATATATATATATATATATATACTTTGAAAATAGATAAAAGTATGTCTCATCAATATGAGTCCCAAGTTCGTTATCTTCATGAAACATTGCAAATTTTACAAAACCTAATGGCGCTAAGTTTGAGCCCCATGTTTATTTGTTATCCTCATGAAATATTGCAAGTAATAGTACACTATTTGTGGAGTCCTTGTTAGTTGTTAACATGATCGATGAATTGCCTGTCAACCTTGTGCTGACTGCTTGGCTAACATTTCTTTCAGTAGGAAGAGATCAGTGACAGAAATTTCGCAATCCAATTTGTGTCTTGTCGTGGAACTCCAACTTCTAGGAATGTGATAGAAAAAGGTTCAATTATTTTGCAATTAGTAACTAACTAAGCGGATCCAGGATTTAAATAATGGCGGGGAACAAAAATAACCGACCCAATATTATGTGAAAATTCAAAAAGTCCAAAAATATATAAAATTACCCACAAAATTTATTTTCCTTTAAATCATAATCTAACATTTTTTCCATAATTGTTCAATTCGAGTCTTTATATTTTAAAACAAATTTAATATTTGATTCATATTTTACAAATCACAATTGGACAAATTAATAATCAACTAAAAAAACAACGTATTTTCATTCAACTTCAATCAAAAAAGCAATTAAGCAAATAAGGAATTTGGAACAAAGACAAACTGAAAATTCTAAGAGAGAATTGGGAAAAGAAAACCGGAGATGTGGCGTTTGACAAACTAACAAATTGACGTTGACAACACGCTGAAGTTGTGGGATGTGGCACCTCCTTTTTAGTCCTTCCTTGACTCAGTAGGTAAGGTTGCAGCAGGGTTTGCAACAGGTTTGTAAAAGCTCCTTTTTAGGTTTTAATACTATTTTATAATGTTTTGGGAGTGGTCAAGTGGGACTTTGGGATTTGGCACATTTGGGAATTTATTGAGTATTGCTGTAGTATTTATAGAAGAGTAGTACATTGAGAGGCGGAGTCACACAATTTTTTTTTTACTTCTTTTTAAGCTATTATTTTAAAAAATAATGGTGGGGCACTTGCCACCCAAGACCCCATGTAGGTCCGCCTCTGAGTAGTAAGACATATATATTGCTAGTATATATATTGTTGAGTATTAGATTAAGCAAACCAACTAATTACTTGTAATTAACACCAATCAACAATCAAATAAAATGTAATAAAACTTAGAATAAATGAGAAAGCAATGGAAAATACACCGAGTAACGTGGGAAAACCCGAGCACCGGAGAAAAAATCACCAAGTAAGCACCTTTGATTAATGAAGAAAATGGATGAACAATACAATCATTAATGGAAGATTTAATGTTATTTTCTCTCTCCTCTTTCACTAAACCCTAGGTTGATCTCTCTTTATGTGGATGACTGCCTAAAACATAAAAGAGGAGGGTTTATACACATTAGGGGGTTTAAAACAATCCAAGGGTCGGGATTAAATCTCAAACCCGTAAAAATCCGCGACATAACTGGGTTTGCCGGACGAGCGAGAAGAACCTCCCGCCCGGGCCCATGACCACCCCGCCCGACCTCACAAGCACGCCCGGTGAAGGGTATTGCACAATATTTTGCCTTCGAAGGCAGAAACCCACCTCGAGCCAGAGCTCGCCCGAGCTCCACTTTACCCGCACGAGCTACATATCCCGCCCGAGCCCTACTTGGCCTGCCCGGGTAGCTGGGTCAAGGGACTGGGCTTCGGGCCTTGCTAGCGATTTAGACTTTGCTCCTTGTGAGCTTCCAAGTTTGGGCCTGCTTCGATTTGCTCAACTCCATATTTACCGCAACATATATAAGCGAAGGGGAGAGGAAGATGGTGCCCACCCTAAAAAAAGTCTGATTTACTCGTAATGAATTTATAAATGGCTATATATATTAAAAAAAATATTTTCTTATTCTTACTTGCCATATATATTAAATGAACAAGTTAACAATGAAATTGGGATTGAAATTTGAATCAAATATTAATTACGAAGAATATTTTCCTCTTTTAAAAACTCTGATAAAAAATTAAATTGATGTTGCTGGCAACAATGTGTTCCTAGTATAAGAACAGTTTGTAATAAGATGAGGAATATAGTTAAGACTAGAGTGAAGTTAGTTTTGCCTCATAAAATCTCTAGAAAAGATTTGAGATGGTTTGAAAGCTTGTAAGTAGAAATGAAATTGGTGTTACTGTATAGCTTGATCTAATATTAGGGTGAGAGGGTTCAACCTAGTTGGTTTGCCTCCCCTTGAATTAGTTCGGTTGTAAAATGGAGTTTCATTAATCAAAATACTTACTTGCTTAGCAAAAAAACCCGAGTGCATCAACTCGAGTGTGTCTGCTAGCTCGTGAATAACTTGAACTCAAGTCTTGAGCTGAATTAACTTAAAACCAGATCTTGAGAATTACTGTTGAGCAAATCGAGACTCAATTTGATAAACTTATAAGCAACTTAAAAAATTTCCCACTCAATGTTCATATATAGTTATATTACACTTTTTCAAGCTAAGTTTTATTTTATTTTATAAGATTGAATTATACTCTCTCCATTTCTTTCTACTTGCAATGATTTGCGGTTTACACTATTCACAAACTCTACTTAGTTTATTTTTAGTGATTTATAGTTAAAGAAAAATATATTTATGTGGGATCTTGTTAGATTCATCTTAATGTATATATTTTCGATGATCTACTTTTCATATTTTTAATTATCGATAATTAAAAATATTATTAGTTAAAATTATGCATTGACAAGCGTGAAAATCAAATTATTGCAAGTGAAAAGAAACATAAAAAGTATAAGTTAATAGTACTTGAAAACTTGCTATTTACGAACTCAGTTAAAATTATATGTTAGCAAACGTACTCGAAAAAGTGTCAAGTATTTTGAAACAGAGCAAATATACAATATGTAAATTTTATGATTCACGTCTAATTAATAGTGAAATCAATTAGTATAACTTAACTTTTGTACGCTTTTCTTGAAGTATATTTGTGCAAATAAACTTTGTAACTAATTATAACTTTTGTACTACGTTTGCGTACAACAAAATATTATTGTTTGTACCACTAATTTCATGCACAACGACCGACGACTTAAAAAGAAAGAATAGTCTTCTTGCTATTCTCAGTGGGCTCTTCTCGTTCATATAATTGGATGCATCAAGGAATCTTGACATTCCCTCTTACTACGGAATTAGTACTATGGCTACTAGTTAGTGTTGTGACAATTGTTTCTTTCTGATATACAAACTGTTTAGGAATGTGCAAATTTGCGGATTATCATTATCAATTATGACAAGGGAACAAGTTCATATTTCAATTAGCGAAAAAAGGGAAAATATAAGGGGGAAGTTTCAACAACGTAGGTTGAAAGAGAAAGAGTATAAAACCCTGTTTTTTTGGACTTATTTTCAGTTCAGTTTAATTTAGTTTCAGTTTAGTTTGGTTCAGTTCAGTTCAGTTACTCTTAGTTGTTCCATTTCTAAAGCCAAAATAATCCATAACTAATTTCCTTTCAAAAAAAATCCATAACTAATTTTAAAAAGTAAAATATTGCTTTAAATCCATATGCGCATATTAGAAATATAGAGGATGTGAATATATCCATAGTAATTAGCCATAAATGTCATCCGCTGACATGGACAAATTCGTGGCTCACATTAATTTCTTACGGTAGCTTTTTTTCAAGAAGGCTATCATAAAAACACCCCATAATTGATTGGGATGCTTATCAGGACTAAAAAGCCAAAAATGATATTTTTATTCATATCAGTAAACATATGTTGACAAAGATTACACTCTTAATTTGAAGAAAAATGAAATGGAACAACAAAAAAGGATGAAATCATTGCATAGAAAAAACTATTAGCTGAAGTTGAGTTGCCCATATTTAGGAGTCTTATCAGGAGAAAACAGCCCAAAATGACGCTCTATGAGAGCTCCCGATTTATTGTTCTCATCAAACATTGCAAACAAGTATGTTTCAATTGCTTGCCCTGGCTTTAATGGAGTCCCCTTCTTTACTTGATTCATCAAATTCTTGTAATAAGTCCCCGCATTCGCTACCGTGGCAGCATCATCTCCACCTCCCGACGGCCACCCAGTTTCGGACACCGTAATCACCATGTTAGGTGCACCAACCTTCCCAAGAGCCGCGTAAACTGAATCCACCATTGCATCAAATAAATTTTGGTAATTCTTTCCATTATTAGGGTCAGTAACCACAGTTCTAGTGGACGTAAATAGTGCATATTCAATACTAATACTTTGCTTATTACTAACGTAAGCAAAGTAAGTGTAAATATTAACTAACAAAGGTGACTCATTAGTACTTAAAAAATTGATTATTGGGGTTATATATGATGTGTCTTTAAACTCGCTCTTTGATGGTGGAAAGGAATTTATGATTAGAGTTGTATCAATGGATGTAGAAACCTTAATTTTACTTGTTAAGGTATTTGAATTTAGTGCATTGCGAACATTTTTTAAGGCCGGTAGAACTGATGGTGCTTGTTGATCGGATGCGTGGATTTCGTTTCCGACAACTATATATTTGATCGACGATGCGAAGGGAACGACATACGTCTTAACCCATTGCATCGCGGCCGATTGATCGGACGCGAGAGACGCAATTTCTCCATTAGGGACACCTAACATGAGTTTAATGCCTGATCCTTGAAGGGCTTGAAGAGTTGCGAGATCGTGACCATAGAGTCTCATTGCGCCTATGCCGTTGGATCTATAGAGGTTCACAACATCTTTCTCCCCTGGTAAGTTGTTCGCAATTTTTCCATAGCATACTCCAATTTGTGCTTCTACATTGAATCATCATTAGGAAATATTAGTACAATTAAGGCAGTGGTCGATTAGTAGTATCTAATACTCCCTCTGTCCCAGAATATAGTTCCCATTTGCATTTTGAGTGTCCAAGAATATAGTTCCCATTTCCATATTTAATACCACATTTTTCAGTAATTTGTCAAGAAAAACCATGTCCCGTGATTTATTTGTTTCTTGAATTTTGATTTTTCCTTTGTCGTTTATTCAACCAAGATGTTGCAATTAATGTTTTTTCACCAATTATTATTCTTCATTCTCTCTCCTAAAATCATCTTTTCCCATATATAATTTATTTAAAATTTTTTTTTTACTATCTCTCTTAGCCTCTACTTGCATAAATTACCGTGAAAAAAGATAAATGGAAACTATATTTTGGGATGGAGGGAGTATATTATTCATCTCTGGCCCACACATCTCTTTCTCGTGGTCTATTTTATAACATATGATAAACCAATGTGATCATCCTCGGACTCTAACTTTTTTACATATTGTCTTATACTATCTTCGTATTTTTTAGTTGCATCATTTGATTTTGTGGCACTATTATTCAACCAACTTTGTTAAATTATCTCGCGTTATTCTATAAGTAAAAATACATAGTCAAATGTGGTTTTGTTAGATTCGTCTCAATACACAGATTTCAAATATCAAATATTTATAATTTTTACTTGTACGAATAAAGAGATATTAACGTTTCAAAGAATCGTCTCAGCAAATATGAAAAAGCAAATCTTGCAACTAAAAAATTACAGAGATAATGAAAATAAATTTATTCATAGCTTTGAATAATAACGGTTAACAATTGAAATAGATGGGATATATGTATAAGAAAAAAAAGTACCTGTAAAGCGTAAGCTAAGTGATAAGAACACCATGGTAATGAGCAGCAAGGTGGGGAAAGCCATGGGAGGATTACTTGGGATGGCTATGGAAAATAATAATGAAATGTATTAGTTTCCTTGATTGCATCAATTAAGTTATTGTACATGTCTCTTTATATAGAAGAAATAGCAGTGTGAGAAGTGAGAATAGAAACTTCAATTACTGGGTCAACGGCCAAGTCAATTACTACCCGTGAATCAATTGACTTTAACTAATTTGCTCTTTCTTTAAACTTTAATTAATATTGAGCCAATAATTCATACCTCATGATTAGACTTATTATTGGAAAGAAAGAGCAACGAAGCTTACAAGTCTTAGTCACTCATAAATACACTCTTAACCCTTATTATTTTGCACTGAAATTAACTAAATCAAACTAAACTCAAACAGTATGAGAAAATTTAACTGTACTGAACTGAAATTAATTCTAAATGAACGGGGCGTTAGACCTTGCAATAAATGATATGGAAGTATGGTTGAGCTACGCTTGGGTAGGGAGTAACAAAGACTAGTTGGTAGTTACATGAAGCAATCGAGTTTGTCGATCTTTGATCCATCTAAGCGGCGGCCTACATGAGAGCCGATTAAGAGGGACCACTTTTTTGGTATTGAGAAAAAAAATACTTTGGACTACTTGCCAACTTGCTAAAGTAGGTTGATGAATTGGGGCAATTTTTACCGATTCATAATTGAAGAGTTGGAAGGACTCACAACTAAGTAGAACAGTCCAAACCGGGATGGTTTGGAGGCTTGGAGCTGTCTCACTACTTGGGTTTAGTGCCATTTATTATCTACATTGCTCATTTGCTCCAATTGATGCACAATATACATGAATATGTTATTATTTTATTTAGTGGTCGGAGTTCATAGTTCAAATTTGTAAAGTTTAACTCTAAAAATGCAAGTGTTCGAGTCTTATAAAGCGGAGGAAGTATGAAATTTTGCATTATTTCTTCATTAATAAAATGTTTAAGTTTAATTTTGAACCTAGCTAATACGATATTATTTTGGACCTGCCACTTAACAGCATAGTAGCATTGTTATGGCTTATATGTCTAATGCTTAGAAATAAATAAAGTATCGAAATTTAATTACTAATTAAGACAATATCTTAACAATTTGTTATACAAAATATAAAATAGATGGCAAAGGACTTAATACACTTCCTTTATTCCTTTCTCCAAATTATATCATTAATACATATTATTTTTAGTAGCAATACATACATTATAATTTATACCTTAAACCATACTCTAATGATTTCTCTACTCTCCACAAAAGTTGAGTTGGCCATACTTAGGTTTTCCACCAGGAGTAAAAAGTCCATAATGGCGCTCACTCTCATTTCCTGGTTTCTGATTCTCATCAAACATTGCAAACAAATATACCTCAATTTCTTCCCCCGGTGTCAAAGGAGTCCCCTTCTTAACATGTTTGATCATATTGGTATAAAACGTCTTTGCATTTTCTACTGTGGCAGCTTCTCCACTCTTTGGCTGCCCACACTCCGATCCCTTAGTAGGATAGCGAGCACTATTTTGCCAAACACTACTTTTCACCATACTATGAAATCCGCCCTTTGAGGCCATCGATACTTCTCCCTTCACCTGGGTCTTGCTCCTCTGCTGGTTACGACCAATATTTTGGAATAAATTGATTTGATCCGATGTCGCGACTTTTTCCACAGCTACATACATTGCATCAGCTAGTGCATCAAATAAATTTTGGTATCCCTTACCAGTTTTATCATCAGTAAATACATCCCCACATGAGGTAAATAAAAGAAAGTCGAGTGAAATATTTTTGGGATCATTTATATAAGTAGTATAAGGTTGAATATTAACTATCAAAGGCCAATCATTAGTTGTTAGAAAGTTAATAATTGGTGTAATATATGATAAGTTTTGAAATTCGGAATGTGATGGTGGAAAAGTGTTTTTAAGTAAGGTCATATCAACTGCCGTGGACACCATAATTTGGCTCCCTAAGTTGTTTGCATTTAGCGCATTTAGAATATTTTGCATAGCTGGTTCCATCGATGAGGCTTGTTCATCACTAGGATGGATTTCATTTCCAACAGCGATGTACTTGATTGATGTTGCATAGGGGACGACGTTCGTCTCAACCCAATCGTCGGCGGCCGATTGATCGGACGCTATACATACAATGTCTTCGTTGCGGACACCCAACATGAGTTTGATGTTTGTACCTTGTAGGGCTTTGAGTGTCGGGTGATCGGGATCATAGAGTCTCATGGCTCCTATCTGATTTGATTTGTAGAGGTTTACCACATGTTGAGCACAAGGTAAGTTGTTTCCTTTTCTTCCATAACATACTCCGATTGTTGCATCTGATATACAAAATTTACTCATTAGTACAACTTTAGATGTGATAGAGTATAAATCTAATCCTGTGGCCTCAACCATTAGTTTAAGCTTTTGGTTTAGTTGGTCCGTTGACAAAATGTATGCGTAGCGTGTGCTGTGCAAAGGCTTAGAGTAGCTCAAAAGAAAGATATGACTTTTCTGAAATGGCAAAGGCCCACGTACAGTAGCTCGTTAGGTCCCCAATAATTAAACTCAAACAAAAGTACTAGAACTCTAGAACCCAACCTAATTAAATTGCTGCCGACAATACAAATTAAAAACCAGATGAAAAGTACTACATCTTTTCCTTTTATACAAATTATTGGAATACTACATCTTTTCCTTTTATACAAATTATTGGAATATACGGTCTGCTTATAACATAAAATTAGACAAACTCAAGTCTATATTCTACTAACAAGCTTATTCGCCTCACTCTAACACCACACTATTTCTTAACATCTCGTTCCAATTTAGTCGTCCCTTCTCTTCTCTTTCTTTTTTTCCCTTTTAATATCATACTACAGAGAACAATTTTATAAATTAACCCGACAGTCTTACCGAATGAATTAAACTAGTCACTAATGAATTAAACTAGTTACTAAATGGATTAAATTACTCATTAATAGATTAAACTAGTCAATATATTAAAAAAGATGGTGTTTTCTCTTCTTAATATTGGGCTAAATAAAGTCGTTGCATTATTTTAAATCAAAAGTAGGCGGTCTCTTACAAGACCAACTGTTCATTTTATGCAACATAGTTTAATTTTTATGTTTATCAATGTATAACTTTGAAATATATATTCAATTATGCATAAGTAAATTTTATATAGAAAGGCGATATGAAGAAAATACTTTATATACGTTTAAGATGAATCTAACAATAATCCACATGATTGTATAATAGTATTAATGTACAAAGTCTGTACAAAAAAAAAAAGTGTCCAATTAGCGTCGCTTTGATCAATCTGATACAGCTAGACATGCAAGATCTTTTGGGAAATTCTCTAGGAAAAGAGTGAGGGGAATCCTGATCCCTAATGCATCAAAAAATGTCTCTGATGAAATTTGATCACACAAACTTAATTTACTAGACCGAACCTTCATTTAAAAATTAATTGGAACACATGATATGTCGGTACGGTGGGTATGTATCTAAACATCAAATAAAAAGTAGAAAGATCTACGTACACAAAATAAAATGGAGCAAAATTTGCAACAAAATAAAATGAAAACTAGAGCAAAGATTTAGGACGAAACCTAAATGAGAGAAAGACTTAGCTTAGTCATCCACTTATACAATTAATCATATAGCTAGTTTTTTGGTGTGCTTTTAAGTTTGTGAGAAACTTAGCTTTTTCGCAAATTTAAAATCCATATCCAATTTATCTTCTAGTGTACTAATTTAAGGAGAAAAATGTGTAATAATTGCCAAGAGAAAGAACCTAAATAGTTTACTATAGAGAGAAAAGAAGAGATATACCTGTGGGATGTAGGCTTAGCAATAGAAATGCTATGGTGGAAATATAAACCGAAATGGGGAAGGCCATGGGAGAATTCCTGTGCATGGGAAGGTCTTAGACAAAATTTAAAAAGAAGCAAAAGTAAGTTTTATGATGATTGAAACTCCTTCCATTATATGCTCCTTTATATATATAGAGCCAACCAATAAGTATATGCATGTAGTACAAAGTCACGGACAATGATTTTGACTACTATCAAATAAAACATCCACCCCCACCTGGTAAAAAAATAACCATATTAAGTAAGAATAAAGTTGTTTTTGTCATTTGTTAATTCTCTAAAAAGTATGATAATGTATATATGGGCGAGACAATGATTTTGAGTACTGACAAATAAAACATCTCACACATGTTTTTGCCAAAAGGATTTAATCACATACAAGTGTAGAAAAATATTATCCTAAAACAAAGTGTTATTTTAATGAGGAACAAATTAAAGTCCAAAATCCTAAAACCAATCAATAATAGTTACGTTAGTCAAGAAGCTTTCATGTTGCAAATTTTTTCCTTCTTCCCTTAATATGAGATAAACTTGTAACTATGTTTTCTCTTAACACTTCCTGTCGCACCCCCTTTTTTCTTACAATATGGAACCGCCTTCTTAAGTTCCAACATAAGGTCATATGACCCCTTTTAATACAATCACTAGTATTTAGAAATCATATTAAGACAGACCACTTTTTTATTATTTAGAAGAAAATTTTAATTTTTACTTTCTTTTAAATCATAAATTTTAAGATAACCGCCTTATAAGCTTATTTTTGAATACCAATTAACAGAATTTGTCCAAGAAATTGGTCTTAAAGAAGGATTTAAACCTTATAAACATTCTAGTGAATAAAGGCGGAGGTGGTGGAATCGTTCTTAAACCCTTTTTGAGGATGATATTGTTGAGAGAACATGTCAATTAGTAAGTATTTAAAAGGATTTAGGTCATATAAAGTGAATATTAAAATAAATGAACATATAAGGTGGTTATTTTGAAAAAAATCGTAATTTTATAAAGTGGTTAAAATAAAAAAAAAAATCCTATTTAGAAAAATAACTTTGCATGCTATGCTAAGTAGGTTGATTGAATTATGGCCGTTTGTACCGATTCATAATTAGGAGTTGGTAGGCAAGAATTTCGATCAAGGACTCACAACTAAGTAGAATAGTCCAAACCTGATGTCTCACTACTTGGCTTTAGTGCCATTGTTTATATTGCTTTAAGTAGTGCACAATATAGTTTCTTATTGCTCTTGATCTTATCGTTTTATAGTACTTAATAATATAGCTTTTGCTACATAAGTATTAAACTTATATGTACTCCTACCGTCCCAAAAAGATATAAATTATTGTTGCATCGCGTAATTTAAGGTGATAAGTTCTAATATATCTAGTTAATAAATGTTAATTTTTGTTAGAATAGTTTGGCTTATGCTTGTCCAAATTTGAAAGTTATAGCTAACTTCATTTGTTATTGTCCCACATTGGTGGAGAACAAAGTTATACCCCAATTTATTTTGAGAAATATTCCATAATGTGGTAAACATATATTATTACGAGGGAGATAGTAGATATCTCATGCGTGCTGCCGTCTCTGCCCGTCAGTCCTTACACGCTCAGACAATATCTTGGATCAGTTACATATGCCTATTGTGCCTCTATAAAATCTCGGATTTTATGCTTAGCCAAATACACAACAACATACACCTTCTCCCTTCTGCTGACAAAAAATAACTTCTCTCTCGGAGTGCATTGTTGTGGAGATCTATCGATTTACGGTAGTGATAAATATCACGACGTCCAAATTTTTTTAGATTAGTTTTTCGGTTTTTCTCTTTACTGGTTCCAAAAAAAATTTTAAAAAGTAAATTTGATAGGAATTAGTGGGGTATTGTTTTATTAAAGGAGAGAGATTTAGGTAGTTTTTTATTGATAAAGTTAAGAGCGTGGGCCGAAAGATTGTAAGAAAAGCATAATAATAGTGAGGTCATGCCAAATAAGAATAGTTCAGAGCGTGTGTCAAAAGGTTGTAAGAAAAGTGATGTACGTGAGAGATGTCTCGTCTGATATGTTTTGCTTAATACATAATCGATCGATGAAATAAGTCTGGTTACTTTTCTCTTTCAGAATAATGATTGTCACGAGTACTTGAAATTTTTTGTTAAATCTACTAATATAGTTTCATTTGTGAATGTTCATCAATAAACTACTGTAGATCGTCTTGGGTCAATTTAACCAAAGTTTTTTTTATTAGGAAATTAAGTCAGTCCAAGGGCTAATCCTTACAAGGCTACTAGCCTGTAGGAAACACCAACACATTGGCTGGTAAGGCATGCATAGCATGCTAAGAAAATACTCCAGCATAATGCTGGGGGTAAGGATCGAACACCTGACCTCGGGGGCCAAGGGGAAGCGCTCTATCCACTTGAGCTAACTCCTACCCTTTTAACCAAAGTATTTAACTAGACTAGATATTAGAAATAATTCAACAATATATCAATTTGATTTGTTTTTTCTCTTATATAAATCACTAAATATATAATCAAAGTGTTCTAACATTGACATAAATTAAATATTCCAAATAGGTTAAATAAAAATTACAAAAGATAGTCAAATAGACATGAGAAGACCTAATTTATTTAGTATAGTACACACGTAGCACATACACAAACAAAATAATATATAATCATAAAATGCATGCACAATTAGCAATTTTCCCTTGCTCTCGACTATCAACTGAAATTTGGGAGGCGATATTTGGCGGTTTTATTAGGATAAAAAAAATCCCAAAATGACGCTCAACTTCGTCCCCCGGTTTTTGATTTTCATCAAACATTGCAAACAAGTATGTCTCAATTTTTTGGGTTGGATTCAATGGAGCCCCAATCCCCATCTTTAGGCGGTCAATCAATTTTTTGTAGTACGTCTGTGCATTTGTTGAGTTAGCAGCAATTCCAATACGAACACCAAGTTCAAGGCTCATAGGATGCTGGAATGTGGCGGCGGACGACAGTCCAGTTTCACCTACCAGTGGCTCAGGCGGTGGGTTCGAATTTTTATTGCTGCTAGTAAGTGAATTGGTGCCGGGTGCGGTAACATTTTTTACCGCTGTCACAACTGCGTCGTTATATTTGATCAAATAGATTACTATACACCACATTAGATACTGGATCACGCTTACGTTCATTAGAAGTGAATAATAAAAAGTGTTTCGGTATCGAAAACGGTGCCGGACCCTTTGAGAGTTGTCCGACAGGAGATGGATGTCCGTGAGGGATCTGCAACAATGACAAACGTGAGCTACCCTCGGGGGTGTTTCGAGGAAACCCCCTCCGACGCTCAAGTCAGCTAAATACCCAAGAGGATTCTAGAGAAAGAGAGCTTAGAGAGAGAGAGATAGGCTATTTTTAGTATGAGAGAATGTACCTGCAGGAATAGTACTGGATGGCTATTTATAGGCGTACTATTCACCTGACAGGGCGTGTAATCTTGTGACACTTGTACTGTTGTGATTGATCTTGTCAGAGGGAAGATTCCCTTTACTTTGTCGTTTTCTATGGCCGTGACGGCAGTCTCGGCATGAAGACAAAAGATGATGAATCTGGAATGGTCCCCCTTTTGCGAGCCCACGTCACCTTGGTTTGCTCTCGGCCAATATGCAATGTCCGCTAGCAAATTTGGGTTACACCCATACAAAAAGGGAAGATCAATTGACGAAGAACTTGCAAAAGCAAAAAGAGGCTGAATATTTACCACTAAAGGTGTTTCATAAGTTGACAAAAAATGAATTATTGGTGTAATGTATCCCATGGCCATATCTCCGAATGTGGCACTAGATGGTGGGTAGGTTTTTTTTTGTCAAATTCGTGTTAATGGCCGTAGAAACCTTAATTTGATTTCCGAATGTAGTTTTATCTAGAGATTTACGAATATTTTGCATAGCTGGGTGCACCGATGATGATAGTGTCGATGATGGATCAATTTCATTCCCAACTGTAACGTAATTTATTGATGCAGCATATGGGGAGACGTTATTTACCCATTCATCCGCGGCTGATTGATCGGACGCTATGCGCGGAAGATCGTCGTTAGCAACACCAAGCATGACTTTGATGCCTGATCCTTGTAGAGCTTGGGTGTCCGTTGATTTGGTTCGTAGAGTCTCATTGCTGGACTTATAGAGGTCCACCACTTCTTCAGGAGACGGCAAGTTGTCTCCATACATTACCATAACATACTCCAATTTCTGCCTCTGTATACAACAAGCTTAATTAGTGTAAGACATTTCGATAGTACTTCATCAACTTTTTAGATTAAAGTAAGAGTTTGTCTTGTAAGAGATTGCCTACTTTTAAATTAAAATTAGGCAATAGTAAGCCCAATATCAAAAAGAGAATTAGCTCAATAGTGACTAGTTTTACACTAATATTGTTGTAATACGAACTTTTACAAGACTTACTATATATATATATTTATAGTAAGTCTTGTAAAAGTTCGTATTACACTTGGTTTGAAATTATTGCTCGGATTTAACTAGACAACAAGCTTAATTAGCTCAATATATATATATATATAAGTAGTGGATTGAGAAAAGTCTAAAGTTCAAAATTCAATTTCATTTGGTTTGAAATTATTGCTCGGATTTAACTAGACAACGTATTTTTTGGATTTAAAAATCCGAGTTCACAATTATAGACTAGGATTGGACTCAATTATTTTAAGTCCGAAGTCCTATTAGAAATTAAAGAAAGTATAATTTTTTTATGTTTCCATATAGTTTATGTAATGATATGCTATCGATCTTATTGTCTGTATCATTTGTTAAAAAATGTGGTGATAAACAAAGGATTAATCTGACTAAATGAAAACTAATGTCATCTTAAAATTTAGATTGGATTGAATTAGATTTATAAATAATACTCTAGCAAAATTGTTTGAACTAGACTATGCTGGATCAGTGAAAAGTTTGTTCGGATTTAGATTCATATCTTCGAGTCAAAAATCATTTGGATTAGACTTGGATTTTGTGAAGTCCAATTGAGTCCATCTAATTTATTTCCGCAGGTCCCAAGTGTACTCATTTCAATTTTTTGGCATTTTGAACTCTTTAAAACTTTCGAGTTTTTGTTACATATAATAACACTCCACTTTTTAAGGCTATGTTGTGTTTAATTTATTATAAATACTTTAAAAAATAATTTTCAATAAGATTCTTTAAAATTTTTAATTAGTTAAAATAAATTCGATAAGTTCTCATTAGTTAAAATTAAATAACATAAGTGAAAAATAAGTTGAATACAACGCAACCTAAGCTTGTTACTTTGTTATACTCCTATATACTTGTTTGGCAAAGTTTATAAATTTTGGCTATATCCTTTTATCTAATAACTATTGCAGCATCACGTCATCTTTCCAACATTAGTTAGGTCGAAAACGATCATTAGTGTTTGATTGCACAACTATTAAATTCATAAGTTACAAGTCCAATTTCCCCCAACAAGATATCAAGGGGATTTTAATTCATTTGGTGTGGGTAACAGATCTTCTATTAAAAAAAAGGTTACAACGACAGTTCTATTGTCTCGGTTGACGTGTATGTTTCAGCAGAACTCGTTACAAAAAATTGTCCTTTTTGATTCTTTAGGAGTCTCCTTGAAAAAAGGATGTCTTAACTTTCCTCATGTACGAGAAAAAAATTTCATTTGATGAAGGTATAAGGATGGCTGACTTTGCCAATATTATAATTATATGTATGACAATAATAATTTTGGATGTAAAATAGTCACTTTAACAGTCTTTGATGGTTATACAGGTATCCAAAGTACGAACGAGATGGATGTTTGTTGTCCCAACCATTCTTGTTAGTCCCAATCCAGGTAAGATTAGAAAGGGAATTAAGTAATTTTAACAAAGTTTTCGTGTTGTGCATTCTTAAGACTAATGAGTCGGGCGGAAAAGGGGAGAAAGCTCTTTGTTCCTGGTTCTCCTGTAACTGGATCTTCCGGAACCACAAGAATCCTTAGTTCGAAATTGGATTCCAACTTATCAATTTTTTTTTTAGATTTTGAGAAGACAATTCATGGAATTGAAGCGGCAAATCTTAGCTTGTATTATGTATAAACTATGGTAGTGTAATCTTGGCAAGTGCCTAATGGAGTTAGCTAGCACTTAGCAAGTAGAGAACATTCTTGGACAAGTTTAAAGAAGTGGAAATGTAAGTGGAATACCCACTTCACAACTATGTGAATATTGGCTTAGTGCAAGCGCGCAATATGTCTTCAAGTTGCTTAGAATCTCCAATTTGAGAAATGGTAAGTGGCTTAATCTTGTATCTAGCATGTTATACAATCATATCTATTTACTAATAAACGGTTGTATTTATAATTCTTTGTGTTTCATGATAATAATATATATCTTTGTGTAATTATAATATCTTGCATGCTTAAGCACAAGTTAGCTTTATAAATTTAAAAGTATTTTATTGGTGTTTGCTATTTCAAATAGGTGGAGTACAATATATCTTGTGTGCTATCAAGTTCACATTCCTCAATCAAAACAAGGCTTTCCAATATGATTGTTTTTTAAAGAAGGTGGAAGGAAAAAAGTTAGAAAACTTTTCTCTCAACTCTTACTAGCTAGCTAGTGGTTCACAACAACTTATCTAAAAGAAGAAAAAAAAACTTGTTATCTACATAAGAGCCCAATTAATGATAATATCTACTTATGATTCTTTAATTTTTGTTTGTAACACTTTGATTTTTTGATCCATAAAGCATAACTTTGATTTTTTTTATTTATTATTTTAACATCTTATAAACTAAAACTATATTTATATTAAATAATAAGTATGGTCAAAATAAGTATATGAGTATTCAAGTTAAAGTGTTGCAAATAAAAAGAAATGTTGAAAATTCATCACAAGTTTCTTGATATAATAGATTTAGCCTAATTTAGAAAGTGTGTATTTGTAACTTGATTTGCCTTCTCATAGATACGAGGGTTATATTTGTACTAACTCCGTGTCAAACCTAACTTAAAAATATTCTTGAATGGCCTTTCTATAGATTTTGAAGGGATATATATGAACTACGTACTTCAATGTCAAATAACAACTACAATGTGTTTCTCAAGTATTTGCATCTTCCACAACATTGATATAATATTTGTTCGGATTAGAACTTCTTCTTGTTATAGTAGTATTCATAACCCTGAATCCTAATAGATGTGAAAGAGTATTGGGTTTTTACCTTTACTTTGATGTCAATAAAGCCAAATTTTTTGAACCTTCCTAAGAGTTGAGAGTATTTAGTTTTCCTCAAACAAGAAGAGGGATAATGCCTAAAAAGGACCAATTTTAGTGGCTTATTATTCCACCTGTGATATCCCTTATGATTCCTTTAAAGGGATTTAGCAGACTACTCATTCCAACAAGATGCATATATCTTTTAGGTAGTTCGTTTTCTAAGTTACTCCAAAGTTAAGCGTGCTTGGTTGTGAGTAGTCCAGGGATGGGTGACCTCATGGGAAGTTTTTCAAGGTGCGCATCAGTGAGGATAAAATGCACCCAAGGAACTTGTACGTGTTGGTTATTGGGACAATTGTCGACCCCAGATATGCATTGGTGACAATAGACTCAACCCAGTATTGGTTTCGTGTTACAAATGGTGTTAGAGAAATCTTGCGAGCGCGTGCTGATTATATGGACAATTAATCCAAGGTTACCTGCCTAGTGCGAGAGGTTTATGGGCTATATCACCGACTATAGTCGAATATGCATGTGGTTAGATTTTAGGCTGGGGTGACCCATATGTCATTGTGGCTAAATATGTGGAG